>NC_056734.1:835829001-836084001 GCF_019279795.1 Protopterus annectens | reverse complement strand
ACAATGCTATTAAAATGAAAATGAGCAATTCCAAACACTCTCATGCTGACACTTCTTTGAAGAAGGATATATAATTAGTGACATCTACTCATTAAGAACTCTTCTTAAAATTGATGGATTTCTGGGAAACTTTTAGAAAACATAAAAAAACAACAAATTGAAATCTTTAAAGAAATGTTACAACAGCATCAGTCCAAAATCTTTGATATGGAGAATGCCTTGAGTGACATAGACAGCAGACTAAAAGAAAAATAATCCCAGACTTTTTTTTTTTTTTTTTTTGCTAAAACAAAATATTTGGCTTTTAAACAAAATAGATGATTTAGGGAAAAGAGATAAAAAGGGTGAGGACCTAATTTCGTTTTTTAATAAATGGATTCCAGAAATACTGAATCTCCAAGAATGTTTTCTTACAGTATTGAAAGAGCTCATAGATCTATAGGTAAGCCTATTTCATCTTCCTCATCTTCACCTCCAAGATCTATAATTATAATTATTTTTTTGTTTTTTTATTGATAAAGAACTGATACTTAAAACTGCATGGAGAAAAGCAACTTTGAAATATAAATTACACTCAATAAGATTTGATAATCATTACTCATCAAAATTAATGGACCTTAGAAAAAGTTGCTGGTCTCTTGTGAAATCCCTTAAACTGAACGGTTTTAACTCTCAAATTATTTTTCCAGCAAAAATTAAAATACATTTATAGATGGTGTGAGAGCCTTTAATACCTTAGAAGAAGCTTCTGTTTTCCTTAAGAATAATAACTTTATACCAGTGTGTAAAGATATAGCCTGGTCATCCCCTTCTCAGAAAAGAACTTCATAAAATAATACATGGACTGACATGAAGAAAAAGAAACAGAAAACAGATTCTATACCAACCAATATTAGCAGACCCTCAAAATCTACAGTCAAGCAATGACTGTTTTTAGACACATTCAGTTGTTTCAGCATATATCCTTCTTGTATTTAAACATCAAACAAATTATATATATATATTTTTTTTTTTTTTCATTTCAATGAAATATTCTGTTCTGTATTCCAACAAGGGTGATGGTTCTGTACAATTGTATCATTCAGATATCACTCAGATAACTTTTATTTATTTATTTATTTATGTATGTATTTCAGTTTGATGACCGGAGAAGTCCACTAGGCCAAGAAGAGCTCATTTTCAGTGGAGGCCTGGGGAGAAAAGCTCCAAGCAAAAATTGATACAGTATTTACATGTTGCAAGATACACATAATTAATGAGAAACATGCAGTATGTAAAATATACAACATATAGTTGTTGAACATAGTAAGTTAGGTACACATTGAGAGTTGAAAAAACATACTAGTACTGGACACAGTAGTATATCATAGGTAGTGGACCTTCTTATATATTGAGCATTGAGGTATAAGCATGCATGTACTAGAAACCAGTAGTACATCAATGGTAGGGAGTGGATTCTCATAGTGAGGGTATGGGATATAAGTTATGAATATAGCAGAGAAGAGAAAGAGAGAGGGTAGAGGGGTGCTTAAGTTGGAGCGTGACAAGGGCATTCCCATTAAAATGATAAATGGGAGAACAAGTGAGATTTGAAATTGTTATGGTTAGATAGATTGTGTAGCATGGAGGGAAGATAGTTCCACTGTTTTGATATGGAACAGGATAGTAGTAGTTGGCCAGGGGGGCGTGAGGGTTTGTAAACTTGTAGGAGATTTTGGTTTTTGGATCTGAGGGAGCGGTTTGGTATGTAGGGTTTTAAGGATATAGTGAGAGAGGGACAGTTTGCAGGTATGAAGATGAGCTTGTGGGCAGTGGTAAGTCAGAGATATCTCAGGTATTTGGGAAGTTCAAGCCATTTGAGGGTGTCCAGGGTGTGGCAGTGATGGGATGAGTTTTTTGCATTAGTTGCAAATCTGCATATTTTGTAGTAACAGGAATCGAGTTTGGATCGTAGGCCAAGTTGGAGATTGGTGAAAAGGGGAGCACCATACATAAGAGAGGGGAGAAGGAAGGTGGATGCTAGAGTTTGCCAGGTAGAGGGACTGAGGTAGTAGCTGTGTCTGTAGAGGAGACCGATTTTTTGATGTGTTTTTTGATTGAGGAGTGTATTTGGGTGTCAAATTTTAGGTCTTCATTAATGATGATGCCTAGTAACTTGATAGAGGGAACGATTTCTAGGGTAGTGTTGTTCTGGCTAAGTATGGAGAATGAATGTTTGTCGATATTAGAGTTTCTGGAAGGAGTAAAGATCATTAGTTTTGTTTTATTAGTGTTTAGAGCTTGGTGGTTGGATTGCATCCAGGTCTCTGTTTTGGAGAAGCTAGTTGGGTTTTTAATAACAGTTTGGAGGGGCAGGAGGATGAGCAGATAATGGTTGAGTCATCTGCTTACTGGATGACTGAGGATTTGGAAATGGAGTGGTGGAAGTGGTTGATGAATATGTTAAAGAGTAGAGGACCCAGAGCAGAACCTTGGGGAATGCTGGTGGGTGTAAGTAGGAAGGGAGAGGTTGGTATTTTCCATTGGACAGCCTGGTGGTGTTTGTAGAGGTAGCTGGAAAACCAGGCTGTGGTGGTGGGAGAGAGATGTAGGGTTGAGAGCTGAGATAGGAGTAAGGCATGGGAGATGGCGTTGAATGCCTTGGAGAGATCTAAAATTAATATATATATATATATGTATATATATGAATTTTCCATTGTCGTGTGCTAGGTTGATTGTTTCAAGAAAGGAAAGGAGGGCAGACATGGCACTCTGGCCAGGCCGGAAGCTGTGTTGAGTAGGGAAGAGGAGGTTGCTTAGGGTTAGGTAAGGCATGAGTTGCGCATGGATAGTTTTTCCTAGTATTTTATAAAGAGAGAGTATAGCAATGGGTCTAAAATAGGTGGTGTCTGTGTTTTTACCACCTTTGTGGAGTGGGATGATGTAAGCATGGCACCATATTTTAGTGACATAGGATTCTTGCATGGATCTATTTCTAAGAATAGAGATAGGGTGGGCTATGCTTTCTGCAGATAGTTTGAGGAAGGTAGAAGTTGAACTGTTAGGTGCATTGCGACAGGGTCTTTGAGGAAAAGGGTTTTTATTATACTTGTGGGAATGGGTGAGAAGCTGAAGTGAGAGGAGGGAGATGGGTGATTGGAGGGATGGGGGGCAAGAAGGCAAGGGGTTGGAGAGGGGGTGAGGGAAAGAGGTGGATAGTTTTGTGATACAATCTACAAAGAATGAGTTGAACCGGGTGGCAGTTTCAAGGTCCGTGAGGTTGGGGTTTGGACAGGGGTTACCTTTATTACTGGGGTGGAGAATGGAAGAGATGGAGTCACAGAGCTTTTTAGGGCTGGATGAGTGCATGGATTGGAGCTTGTACTAGTAGGCTTTGTGGTCTTTTGTTATTAGTTTTTTTGTGGTGTTCTGAAGTTGCTTATATTCTAGGAGGGAGTTGGTGTTTTTTTTTTTTTATATTGTTTCCATTTTTTGTCAAACTGGTGCATAGCAAGTTTAGTTTCTTTTGATAGCCAGGGGCAGAGATTGGTTTTGATGCATTTGGTCCTTAGGGGAGCTTGCTGGTTTAGAAGGGTGAGGAATGATTGGTTGAAATATGATACAGCACTATCTAGTGGAAGTGTTTTTAGAGGGGTCCAGTTAGTATGCTTTAGACATTCTGAGAAAGTTTGAGGATTGAAAGAGGAGAGGCTATGAAACACCTGAGGGTCATTTGCATATATCCCATGTACCTCTGTTATAAGAGGTTTGGGAGGTCACTCATTGGAAGTTCTAGCTTGGCTGGAGTTTTCATTTAGTTTTTACAGATTTTTTTTATGTGACCTTCTCACTCTTTGTTTTAATTTGTTAGTTGGGATATTTTGCAGTCACCCTAATGATAATGGACATCAGCTGGGTATAATAACCCTGTGTTTCTTATGCTTAGTCAAACACTCTGCGTGTGCTATGCTGACAAGGTCATAACAAGTCCGAAATATGCATATCCATAGCTAGTGGGGTTTGGCTTTATTGGCCTAAATTGTCCATTAAAACAACTTCAAACGTAAAAGTCATTGGCAATCAGAATTGCCATATAGCTGAAACACCTGATGTTCATAAGGGTCATTTGCATATATCTCATGTGCCTCTGTTAAAGGAGGTTTGGGAGGTCACTCATTGGAAGTTCTAGCTTGGCTGGAGTTTTCATTTAGTTTTTACTGAAAACAGTGTGACCTTCTCACTCTTTGTTTTAATTTGTTAGTTGGGATATTTTGCAGTCACCCTAATGATAATGGACATCAGCTGGGTATAATAACTTTGTGTTTCTTATGCTTAGTCAAACACTCTGCTTATGCTATGCTGATGAGGTCATAACAAGGCCGAAATATGCATATCCTAGTGAGGCTTGGCATTATTGGCCTGAAATTGTCCATTAAAATGATTTCATACGTAAAAGTCATGGGCAATCAGAATCTCCATATAGCTGAAACACCTGATATTCATAAGGGTCATTTGCATATATCCCATGTGCCTCTGTTATAGGAGGTTTGGGAGGTCACTCATTGGAAGTTTAAGCTTGGCTGGAGTTTTCATTTGGTTAAAGTATTATGGTTTGGGGAGCACCCAAGACTGGTAACAGCAAGATGCTGGCTCCTTTTGGAGGGGAGAACACACTTTAAACTTTACTGCCTGTTTCCTGGGTGTAGGCAATCCAAAGACATCTTCCTTAGGAGGGTGGAAATTAATGGTTAACATAGTATGGTTTGAGGAGCACCCAATGTTGGAGGATGATGATAACAGTAAGCGACAAGCGGTAATGAGCAGTCTTACTGCAGGATCATCCAAAGGGTTGGGGGCACAATTTAAAAAAATATTATTTTCTTTAAATGAGTTACTGAAAATGTCTTTTCTTTTATATATATTTACAATAAATGCTAAAATCTAATATATATAAATATAGATATAGTGATTGATTTACTAGTGGTGATGAGATCTACTAGCAATATAACTTTCACTTGTGGTTTCTATTCCATTCGTTTTCTTATTAGTATGGGAAAAAATCAGGATGATCATGCATCTAATCCTCATATACATTTTATGAGCTGTATAATATTGCTGTAACTTTATTTTCCTTTGTTTTCTAATGTGCGGGGAAATGTTCTACTTTATAACAGTAGTGTAAAGATGTGGTAGTTTATGCGATGTGCTTCTAAACACATTTCCCTTTGTAAACTGCTATTTCTACTATCACATTTTGGCACCTTTCAGATAACTTGCCCGTTTACACAGCTGTAATACAAAAATCTCTTGAGATGTACTTATCTTGTGGCATACTGCACAAGTTCTCTCATGAATGGCTGTATTCCTGTTCTAATGTTCTCATTGAGGGCTTATTTATTTATTTAGTTAGTTAGTTATTTCTCTCTTTGTGTGAGGTTGTTGTGCATTCTGTTTTGCTTCTTCCTCTTGGGGAATCACATGGATTTTGTGTTGGCTTGCATGTACTTCTGCATATTTGGTGCTGATCAATATCTGTCAGACTGTCTTACAGGGTGAATCTGCAATGTTGAGACTGATTTCTGTTGCAGACATGCTGTGATTTAGATCCATGAAGGTTAAGTTTGCTGTCCTTTTTCTTTTTGGATTCTGTTCTTTTTTTTCTGTATATGGCTTCAGTGTTAGTTTAGTTACGTGCTACTGTGACAGAAGCGAGTATAGCACAACTCAGTTAAACATTAGATGGTAAGCCAACAGAGGGGGAGTGCCGCATGTTGATGTCATGTCTTTGTCTTATACAGTTGATGTACTCAAAGTGGAAGCCTACGATTCTGTGTGAAGTTATTATACTTATTACTTTGTTTGGTGGTTCTTCTTACTTTGTGGCTAGTAATTTTTGAACATGTTTCACTAGTCTTTGTTTTTCTTATATCAGGGTTATACACATACCTCCCAACCGTCCCGAATTACTCGGTTTTTACCGAGTTTTGGGGTCCAAATACTGTGGTGCCACGATTCCCAAGTGGCACCCCTCCATTTTCGACTTTTCCCAGCTTTAGTTTTTATTATATTTTTAATTTTCCCTCTGTGTTTTATGTTGAGCTGACATCATGTGTACGATGACATCAGGCTCAGTTATGGCTAGCAGCCTGTCAGAATTGAGCTTAAGGGCTCCAAGGGCACATTTCCGGCTTTCCCCATGATCTGCATCTACGAGTGTGAGCGGTTTATTCAAACGAGTGCTCTGCCGGTTCGTTAAGTGTTTTATTCAAGTGCTCAGAAACAGAGTAGTAACAATGATCTGCCGAGTCATTTTGCCCTGTAATCGTGCATAATCTGCATTGTGTTTTTCTACTTTTCCCTTATTTCTCTATTGTAAGTACATATTTGGATAACAGGGAAAGAACAGTGAGAAATACTTTGCACACTTTATAATATTATTTCCCCGTATGACCTATGTGCTGTTTACATGAAAGTGCTCTGGTGAGAGGGAAATATAACCTAACTATATTATCTAGTCATTTCTTGGATAACTGACTGTAATTGTTTTCTGGCTTCATGCCTTCATCAAATGAGCATGCTTTGGAAGGAAGGAATGGAATTTCACAGGTCAGAAAGTATTATTTCTGGCAGATTTGGAAGTGTTTTCTGGCTTCATCAAATGAGTGTGCTTTGGAAGAAAGGAATAGGATTTCACAGGTCAGAAAGAATTATATCTAAATTCTGGCAGATTTTTTTGTGTGTGTGTGTGTGTGTGTGTGTGTGTGTGTGTGAAAAACATCATGGAAAATGAAGACTAAATGAAGCAACAATGACCTTTAACGGAAAAGAGCTCAAGAGCTAAAAATCTTTGTTTCATTACACTGTCTATTTTATAGAATATTACTGGTGCTGTGTGTTTAACACAGAGATGATAGCTGGCAATACATTTGTGTTCATTAAATTGGTATATAAACTAAATGGGCATTCCAGTTTCCCCTTTCTAGTTTATTACATGATCTGTGAATTACTTAAGTAGTACCCATGTACTAGATCTATGGTCTTCAAATGATACTAACACTGAGCTAAAAGATAAGTGCTATAATGTTTTATTAACTGTGCTACAGGAAATTAAATTAGCTGAATTAAGTTATTACAGCTTTATGCAAGTCTTAAGTTATTTATCCTTATGGAATATGGCAAAACATTAAAGCATTTTAATGGTAATCATTTTAGATAATTAAAATCATCTTTTCAGGAAGCAATTCATACTGGACCATGTAAAAATGAGTTTATTCTAAATATACTGGGTTGTTGGTTATCAAAAATAGCATCTTCCTTATATGCAATCTGGTATGTAACTTAAAAGAAATGTATTTAAAAGTATACCTATCTATAGCTCCATGCAAAATTATTTGCTTTTTTTCTGTTTACAAAGAGTTAACAAATAACAGGTATGTATTGTGTGTGTGTGTGCATGCGTGCGTGTGTGTGAGATATACCTGGTGGCTACAGGTACTCAGGCTCAAACCCTGTACCTTTGCTACAGGGTAAAAAGAGCCTAAAGTCCCTAGCCACCACCACTTGTGAGTTTGCCCAGATTTTTTGTGCTAAGAGGTTGAGAGCTGTGCTGAGAAATGAAAATGTGTCCCTGGTTTTTGAACCTTTGCCCCCCCCCCCCCCCCCCCAAACAAAAATGAAATTAAAAATAAGTGCGAGAAACTGAGCAAGATGCCTATGGCTTACACTACTGTCATTCTATTTATAGTGTGGGTGTGGAAGTACTTAAGTTATGATGGAAATGTTCTGAATTGGGCAGTTTTGTCATTATTGGTTCATGCATTTTGTTTCATTGACTGCAGTACAGCCTACTGGAAAAATGTTCAAACAAATTTAAAATGCGCTCTGTCTAACATGTTGTATTATACAAGGTCATAAGATCAAGTAATATAATTTAATAAAGTCAGGAAGGTGTATCAAAGAAAAGAACACATGTATGTTTCTTGTTTTGTGTGCAAGGGGCCAATGATTTGAAAACAGCCCAAAGGTAATCTTTATCCACCACTGGCCAGATGCATTTTCTTTGGATGTGGTGTGGGTTTCAATGCTGTTTCAATGAATGTGAGTTTCAAGGGCAGCGAAGTTTTAATGCCAAGTCTATTTTCATTGTGAGACAATATTGCTTTGTTTACCAGATGCCTATTATTGTTGTGCATTGTTGTGTTGTAAAATGTAAAGATAAAATCCAAATCATTGTAGAAGTAAAGCAGTATGCACACATTAGTGTTTATGGTAAATGGGGTGAAATAGCCAGGTAATGGGACGTTGGAATGGCTGCAGGCCGGCAGGGGGACTCTGGTGTCATATTTTGGCGGTCTGTTCTTCAGTTTGTTTGAAAGTTGGTATTCCACAATTCCATTGGAGTGGGTGGGGTTACATAATTATGTATGCAAATTAGATGTTAATCAGCGTACAGATTTGTACCTATTTTTCATGGGCCCTGTCCAGATTTTTTATGTTTCCAGGTTGAGAGGTATAGTTATACAGCTTTTCATTTATACAGAGATTTTACTATCATACATAAGACTGTCAAGTTAAATTTCACTCATGTAATTAAAGCTACATTTCCTGCTGTTACTGTCTCTCAATGAAATCACTACAAGCCTTAATAAAAAAATACATTCATTACTCAACATAAATATATGTTCAATGTTGTTTCATATGTATTTTGATCAGAAATGCATTTTTACTGTCTGAATGGTTTCCCAAATATATTTCAATATGTGTATGTGTTTATATATATATATATATATATATATATATATCAATGCAGTTTCATATTTACAACTAATTTGTTCAGATATTAATTTTTTTACTGTCTGAATGGTTGACAATTTAGGTATGTGTTTATATATATATATATATATATATATATATATACCCACACACATATATATTAATGCAGTAAGAGAACATGGAAGGGGTAAGAGTGGAAAAGGGAATCTATGCCTATATATTACTTTATGATTAAATTGATATTTTTATAGATATTATTAATGCAAGGTTTTATGTGATTAATTATATTTTGCATTACTAAATCTGTATGTTCCACCAATAAGTGCCACAATACCAAGTTTTAATCCAGTTTAATGGGACAAACGGACGAACTGACACATATAACAGTATAGACTCACTAACATGTAAACATAAGCGCTTTCAACCATTACATCTGGTCTTCTTCAGAACTAAAACGCCATCCTCTTCATACAGTTTAAATAACTTAATTGGCACCAAAAAGTTACTACATCTTAAAGCTACATGAGCGCTTTTTTTCATAGCGTTACATAAATTCCTATCTATGCACAAGCGCTTTTTTAATAGTGTTGCATTAATTCCAATCTATATACATACATATACTAAATGACACATTAATATAAAATGTAAAATATTAAGGGTCATAATTTGTAATAATTTGAATTTGACCTTTTTACACAGATTTGATGAGAACTGGTAATATACAAATATAATAAAGTAAAATATATATCCAAATATACCTACAAATTAAAAATAAAAATATGCAAATACTAAGATAAGGAAATGTATCTATAATGACATCTAGTCAAATGTATTAAAACCCATTAAAATGTCTTAAAAAATTCCTAAAAAATATGTATATCTTAAAAATATCTGGTAAATGTCTGAAAATATATATAAAAATGTATAATAAAATATATTTAAATCATATGTACATACTATTTAATAAATATGTATATAAGACAATACAAAATATAAATTAAGTACATAACAATGGTTTAACTGATATACATTCGTTCAACCCTGGTGGTGTGGTGGCATCTAAAAATATTTGCCACCATACTTCTTTATAATTTAATAAACTTTTAAAATCTCCACCTCTAGGATCTATTTCAATAATGTCAAGGATACTAAAACTAAATTGGTGTTCACTACCCTTGATTTCAATATGTCTGTATAGTGCATTGGTTTTGTCTTTGGTTTTGATACTGTAAGCGTGGTCATATATTCGCTTTTTAAGACATCCTTCAGTCTTTCCAACATAGAAACTTGGACATTTGTCACATTTTGCTAAATATACCACCATTTTTGTGTTACAGTTACCATTTCTAAATCTTATGAAAGATTTATGTCCATTCTGTAACCTTATTTTGCTTTCTTGCGACATATATTTACATTGATTACAAAAACCACATTTCCTACTTCTATTATTGCTACTTTTGCTATCTTTCTTCGATTCATTGTACCTTTGTTCAACCAAAGACTTTATATTCTTTCCCCTTATATATAAATCTGGGTTTAGTACCCAAAATTTTAACTAGACCAGCGTCGCTAGTTATAACATACCAAAATTTATACATCATCCTTTTGATATAATCAGTGCCTAAATTATACTGTAAGATACAAGCTCTTTGAAAGGATGATGGTGTACTTTTAATATTTCCATCTTTAACCATATCATCTGTACTTCTAAATGTAATACAGCCAGCTCCTAATAAAGGTTTATATTTCATATTCCACTGTTGTATAACGTAATCAATTATTTCGTCCATCATTTTAATAGGATACCCTCTTTGTTTAAATAAATTTTTAATAAAATCCAATTCATTTTTCATATTCTCAAAATTGGATACCATCCATGCAGCATGGATGCATTGACCTTTAAATACATTATATTTGACTTTGGGGGGATGACAACTGGTATACGCTAAGTAATTATTCGAGAACGTGCTTTTTCTAAGTATTTTTGATTGTACTTTTCCTTCTTGTTGAAAAATATAACTATCTAGATAGGGTAAACCTATATCACTATGCGAATAAGTAAATTTCAAATATTCACTGCTTGTATTAAGAAATTTAATAAACTGCTGTAACGTATCATAATCTGCTTCCCATAATATATAAATATCATCTAGAAATCTTGAATAGTATTTTATGTACTGAAAAAAACTTGCTGGGGAATAGCTGTGTGTCCTCCCAATTAAGCATAACCAGGTTGGCATATATCCGGGCGCAAGCTGCCCCCATAGCTACCCCCCTGGTTTGCTTAAAATATTCTCCTTCAAAATAAATGAAATTGTTGTCCAAACCTATAGACATAATTTCAACCAATAAACAAATTTCATCCCATTCAAGATTACTATGTCTAATTATACTGTTATTGAAGGCTTCTAAGCCTTCCTGTTTTGGGATACAAGAAAACAAATCAACAACATCAATTGTTACAAATATAATATTGTTGTTCAAGTTACCAGTACGATAATTACTTTAAAAAAAACATGAATATTTAACCATATGGTTAATAACCATATACATAAATTTCAATTTCATGTCAATATATTTACCAAGATGGAATGTTTTAGATTTGCTTCCTGATACGATTGGTCTAAAGGGGGGGGGGTCAATAGTATCTTTATGAACTTTCGGTATCCCTATTAAAGTAGCTATCTTAGGAAATTTAACTTTAATATAATCATAAATTTCTTGTGTTATTCTTCCATCAATTAAATACTCTTCTAGATAAGAATCTATTTGTTGATAAGCTATATGTAACTCGTTTAATGATATTGTTTCATAATTTCCAGAGAAGTATAAAATGTCAAATTTTTTTAATATATTGTGTATTGTCATATAATACTATGCCTCCTCCTTTATCTGGTTTCATTACTCTAGTATTATAGTCATTTTTTATTTCATTTAATAAACTCTTTTCATCATATGATAAATTACTACTATTAGTGATCCGTTTTAAATTATCACTTTCTTGATAAATTTCTCTTATAATTATTTTTTCAAACATATCTATTGTAGGATGGTTAGGTGGAGTAAAGGTGCTGGCTTTTTTTAACTGTTTGGTGGACTTATGTTAGTTGTATTTTCAATTTTTAGTGAATCATTAAAAATGTTGCCAAATTTATCTTCCTTATATATTTTTTAAAATCTATTATTAATTCTGTCATATTAAATTTTGGATTAGGGATAAATTTCATACCCTTGACAAATAAATCAAAATGTACACATTTTATTAAAACATTTGAATAATTATAAATGCTAAAATTATTGTAAGTATAAATTTTTCCTGCAATTACTATTTCCTTATCTTTTTCGTCTTCATAAATGTTATTACAAGCTACACTCCCATGTGTTTCACGTTCAATAATTTGTTCACTTCCTTTACAAATATTGGGGTTGGGGGAAAAAAGACTACTTCCAATAATTCTGATTGTATCCCTTTCTTTAAACAACCCATGGGATTGGATCTGACTAGTGATGGAAAAAATGAATTTAATATGTTTTTTGAAGAATGTGGTTATAATTTTATGCGTTTATTAATCAAATATAATGATGAAAAATTAAGTAATTTAATTCAAGAAGCAGAAAAACTTAATACCAGGATAGTTAATGACTTATTTACAGAATGGAAGAAATTATATAATAAGCAATTCCTGGAAGCTGATAAATGGATAACTAAATTATGTCAACGGAAATTTAATAAAATGCAAAGAGATAGAAAACAATATAATAAAGGTATGGCCTATCTTTGGCCTGACTTTAGAAAAAATAGTACACAAGGTTTTACAAAGAATAATCAAAATTATCCTTATATGTCTCAGAGATAAGATCCCTTCCCATGGCATATACAATAAAGTAGTATGTCTCAAATCAATCTCTGTGATAAATGACTGGTAAACGTAGGATGTTGGCCAGTGGGGCACAAACAAAGCAATGAAACTGCCAAAACAGATATGGAGATGGGAGACACCTGCATGGGGCATGGCACATTAATTATCAAGACCACAAACTGCTACACATCAAACTGACATTAAGAGTCTGACCTACGATGTGCTGGTAGACCCTCTTTTGTAAAATCCATGAAGCCCTGGTGAACTGAATGGAAGGGCTGCAGAGAAGTGACCCCAATGATGAACATAACCTCTTAACCCCAAGTGGAGAATGTGAGGAATTGTCCTCACAGTAGACATGTTAAGAAACTGTCTGGGCATTCAAGCAGGGGAAAGAGTGGTGATAGCACTTTCAACACATCCCATAAAGTGATAACAGGGATGCCCTCTCACAGGTCTTAATTAATCACTAAAGTGGAGGATGAATGTGAACTCAACAGTGTTAAAAGACAGCTTGCAATACATGCATACAATGATGCTCTTTCAGGGATGGACTCGCATCTGGAAAGGTGTGGCTGGTGATTGCTTTCTGTATCCTTCATTTTCTAATAGTGCTCGGGCAACAGCCTGAGATCACGAGGGACCTTTTTGGCCAGGAGTTTCTCCTGCCTGCACTTCTTGGTGGCTGGGTAGAAGTGCAAGTGATTGATGTTGTGCTTCACTTTCAAGCAGGAAAGACAGTGATGGTGTGCATCTTGATTCATGATTCTGGGAGCCACACAAACACTAAGGAAGTTAATATTTTCTGGGCATCAATCACAGCAAATTTTCCACAGTGAAAGTAATAACTGAGAACCAGACTGTGGTAGAGGTGGAAGAAAAAAGGGGTACAGGGGCTAGATACATTCACCTATTGAGGTCTATGACATCATTGCACATGCCAGCAGAGGGTTTGCATCCAATGTGTAGGAGCTTCAAAGAAAAACGACCAGACTGAAGGCATTGAGAGAGAATCTTCACACATGCAGATGGACACCACAATCTTAAATAATGCTCTGGCTGATGCACTGCAGCCCCAACGTTATTTTTACCTACACACACACACACACAAAATAGTAAGGCTTTCCTCAAAATGCACTTTAATGTGTCTATATTAAAAGAAAGAAACTCATGAGTGCCATATACCAACAAAAGAATGACACCATAAGGGGAAGTAAGAAACATTGGCATGAGTTACCTTACTAATTCAAGTGTTTGGGACTCCAGTGAACATACTGCTTCAAAATGTTATATAAAAAATACTTCATATGTTAGAATGCTAATATGACTCTCTTCTTGTTTTACTCATTAATGTATGCTCTTCAAAAAAAAATAAATGCATGGGGTAGATGGAGTGTAACACAGACATTAATTGCAAAAATACAGAAAATAAGAAATGCCATTCATAAAAAAATACCTTGATATTTTCACCCACAATAAATTACTGCAGTGAATTTTATATTGCATATCTCCAAACATCTTTAGCACTCTCTCGTCTCCATTTCAAAAGTTCCCAAGCAATGGTAAGTGTTAAGTGCATTACTCATGTTGCCATGTCTCATGTCACTTTCCCTTCAAGCTAAAGAAAAACTTATTTTATTGATTAAGGCCTGGAGTACACATCTTAAAAGTACCATCTCAATTCTTGTGTCCATTTAGGGTTCAAGAGACATCTTTTTCCCCCTCTACCTCATTAACTGTATTGCTTATCTCATATCATTAAAATTTTCTTGACTTCCAGATGCTAGCATTTTCATTCTCCTTTGAAACACAGAAGAGGAAAAGTAAATGCCTGTTACATGATCTTGACCTGCCTTCTAAGCAGAAGCAGGTGAAAGGGCAAAAAGGCAGCATGGGAACAGGCACACATCTTGACATATCCTACATCCCTGACATCATTCTTCATGCCTGCTTCTTCAGTAATAAAAAAAACTTAGGTGATGGATCCCAGTTCAAGTCATCTGGCAAACCAGTAATTCTACTGCTCCCCAACTTCAGTGACCACCACTAGATTTAGAAAATTCACATCAATAGCCCCCAAAAGTTCTTCAGTGACTTTCAACCTTACTTTCTCAAGAAGGCTAGTCCCACATAAATGTAGACCAGCATGCCTCTGCACGGTGTCAGGCAATCTCAGCTGGAGTACCAGGCTAAGAAAACACCTTAGTCAAACGATATAAAAGTATAGTCTAGATTACAGGGAAATATGGATATTAACATGATGAGGGAGACAAAATAGTCCTTAAAATTAAATTCTCTAAAGGTAGGCATTTTAAAATCATACATTAATGGCTTTGAGACCTTATTTCATAAAGAAGGTCGGTCTTATATTAAAGCAGGAAATCTGAATATTGACTCTGGTGGTGAGACAGACTATGGACCATAATTTCTTAAAGATTCATATTTATAGACTACTACACATTTCACTGGAGCACCTTCCTTCTTTCTTATTCTACTATGCACTGAAGCAGCCCTCTGAAGCTCATTATCATCAGGGCAGGGCACTTTTAACTTAATACTTTAAGGAACACTTACACTTTAGCATTTACCCAGAGCTGTATGAGGGTCATGCTTGGCTGCTGGGCTTTTGGCATGAGGGCTGGGTTTCTGTTCTTTTATCCTGAATGTGAAATGTATTTATTAACACTGAATCTATAAATGCCCCCAGGAAAGTTACTGATGCAGAGGAACTCAGAAATGTGTCATAGTTTACTGTTATTCCTACATACTGAAACAATGCTATGGTTTAATTGATGAACTGTAGATTGATTCTAGTTTACTGTTTTTTTTTTTCTTAATGGGGTATGAACAATGCAATGCTTTGACTGATGTGTGAGAAATTCATTTCTTTTCCCCAATTATCAAACAGTAATCAAGGTAAGGAAATATGGCCTGCTTTTTTTAGATGTGAAAATACTAGAATGAAACCTTGGATAAATGCCCTGAGTGTTCTGGACAACTCAGAAGGCACAACTGAAATCAATAATTAGATATTTTAATAAGGACTATTGCTGTGGAGATAACATCAATGGAATGTGAAGCTATACATCTTCAATATATACACTTGTTCACATCTGTTAAAGGAGTTTCTAGTTTAAAAAATAAAAATAGATTTTTGAATGATCACTGCTGCAGTAGCCTGTACTATACTATATTGGTTATATCCTTAGGATAAACGGCCTGCCAGCTTCCAAAGCCTCAGCATACTTTCCTCAAACCCAAGCCATCATTCAGCTTGAACTGACTTGAATAAAGTCAGGTTTGGATCTAAGCCCTTCAAAGCTTTCATGCCAACTGAGACAGAGGGGGCTAGGCCCTGACAAGACATTGCTAGGAAAAGAAAAAAATACATGTCTACATCTTGGCAAAGAAAACAGAACCAAAAATAAATGGGATGGAGGGAGGAAGAGGCTACTGCAGCAGTGGATTATTTGAATATCTACTGTTATGAGTTTACTTACACAACTGTACTATGTTCATCATTATGATCACTGCTACAGCATTCTAAACTGTTAGGGTAGATTACCATAAATTAAAGGAAGAAGGAGAATGGTCTAGGAGCCCTTGGAGAATGGTCCATGCAAAGCTTGTCCTAGACATGGAGAAGAAATCTAGTTTATAGTGCTTTGCAAAAGTATATGCAAAAGACCAATTTGCTGTTTTAAAAATGCTTATAGAATCCAACCCTTTCCAAAAAGCCATCAATGAAGCCAAGGCTCTGGTAGAATGATCCTTGATCCTACCTGGAGTAGTTTTGTTGTGGTGGGAATAACAAAATATAATAACTTCAAATACCCATTTAGAAATAGTCTGCTTTGACACAGGTTGTCCCTTCTTCATACCTTCACAAGAAATTAACAACTGATCAGAAGTTCTGAAATATTTTGTTCTCTCAAGATAGTACCAGAGTAGTTTGTGGACATCATTCAAGTTATGTAGCATCTTTTCTCACTTATTTTTAGGTTGTGGAAAGAAGACAGTGAGATGGATTGGTTAGTTTAGTGTAAACTCTGATACCACATTAGGAATAACAGAAAGATTAATTCTCAAAGAAACCATGCCTTTGTGGAACATGACACAAAGTTGACCTATTACAAGAGCTTGCAACTCAAATACTCTTCTTGCAGATCAGAACAATGGGTAAGGCTGTCTTCTAGGTTAAGAACCTCAAGGCAGCCTGATGAGCTGGTTCAAATGGAGTTAAGTGTTAGCTTCTGTAACATAAAATTATGATCTAAAGAAAGAGTCATTGGTTTTATGGAAGGCTTCTTATGAGAATCTCTTTCAAAAACATTTTCATGTGAGACTGTATGGAAAGAGGGAGAGCCATGGGTAAACATGCTGAAATGGCTGAGAGACTACCCTTGATAGAGGGTAACTCACACAAATATTATAAAACCAGGGAAACACTAGCCTTGAATGAGTGCTGGTTCTTTTATTTGTGCCAACTATAAATCTGTTTCCATTTGCTAATATAGGATTTTCTAGTAGCATGCTTTCTTGCTTCCATTAATACCTGTTGCATGTCCTCAGAAAAAGGTGCCTAAAAGCTATTAAATCCCTACCATCCAGGCATTCAATTACATTTACTTGGGATCAGGATTTGTCCAACACTCCCACTTGTGGTAACTACCTCTTGCCATTTCCAAGAGAAAGGAGAACCACTGTTACCTGGGCCAGAAGGGAGTCACTGCAATGATCTTTGGAATCTTCAAAAGTACCTAGAACATCACTGGAAAGCCATACAGTAACATTCCTGCAGAAGGAAAAGAAAAGGTATCTGTTTACCAAGCCTTCTTGCACGGAGTCCTGGAATAGAAATTTGCCAGTTGACTGCTTAACTTCGACAGAAGTCAAAGTGATGGACCTGTGGTGTTTCCCACAAATGGATCATATCATGGAAGGCTCCCTGATTCAATTTCAATTATGAGGGTCTTCCCTAGCTCTGCTCAGCTTGTCTGCCACACAGTTCTGCTCTAACAGGAGGTAAGATGGTTGTAAAGTATGATTGTGCTCTAAAGCTATATCCTGTGCTAACATGGCAAGTCTGCACAGGAGATAAGATCTGGTTCCCCTTGCTTGTTTATGTAACACATCATTGTGGTGCTGTCTGCAAAAAAACATGCAGAGGTTCTGCGGACCAGAGATGCCTCAGTTGACAGCATTTATAAGAGATAGCATCTTGTGTGTTTTGGTCTCTTCTTTTTCCCCAAAGTCCCTGCACTTTTATGAGCATTAATATTTTCTTCCCCTTCCACTGTGAATGACTGTTTTGGAGCATAAGGGGACAATGAGAGACTGGGATTCTGAGAAATATTCATGTCTCTACCACATAATTTCTCTTTTTACAAATTCTAAGAAAAGGTCAATGGGTGTTGATGCTGGGACCATACATATTTCAGATACCACTGAATCTTTTTCACGAGGAGTCTTCCAACAGGAATCAGGAGAATCATTGATGCCATGAGACCTAGAATCCCGAGGAATTCCCATGCTAAAACAGAAGCCTGGAAAACCACAGGAATGGACACAAATATAGATCTATTTTTTTCCCGTGGAAGAAAAAAACTGTACTGAGGTGCCCAGCAGGCACCCCAGGAAAAAAACAGTCCTGTGAGAAGGAGTCAGAAAAGACTTCTGAATATTCTCTTGGAATCCCAGACAGTGTAGGAAATCCCTTACCCAAAAGAGATACCTGACACTTTGAAAAAATACTCTGCAAAGATAAACATATCGTTTAAACATGGAAACGTGGATACCTTGCAGTCTGCAGTGGGCTATCATGGGAGCTAGACACTTTGTTAACACTTTTAGAGCAGTCGATGACACAAAGGGTAAGGTAGAGAACTGTTAATGTGATCCAGACACACAAAACCTTAGGAAACTCCTGCAATCTGGATGAATAAAAATGTGATGATATGTATCTTTTAAATCTAAGGCCACTATGAAACTCAAATGAGGGAGTGGGGTAATAAAGGTTGGGAAGTGACAACATTGTCACTTGGGCACAATCAAAAATTGGTTCAGGAAAGAAAGGTCCAAAACTGGTCTCCATGAATCTTCTTTCTTTGGCACTAGAAACATTCTTGAATAAAAATGCTCTCCTGAGGAGGAGGAACAGCTTCTGCTATCCCTTGAGACAACATAGGTTGTAAGACAAGAAAAAGAGTTTGGTCTAGCAGATGAGGAGAAATCCCCTGGAAAGGAGGGAGAGTTTTCCCATTGCCATCTGCAGCCTAGATAAGATTACATTCAGGTCCCACCTGTATGACACAATATGTTGCCAAAGACAGACATGGAGATTCAGACTTTTGGAGGGTATTTAGAGATTGCCATGGTGGTGGACAAGGTCCCTTATATAGTCATTCTGACTTATTTGACTGTCCTTTGTAATGATAGGTTGCAGCTTTCTTTCTGGAACCTCTCTACTTTTGCTTTTTACATCTTTGCTTACCAACATTCTGCTGAGACGGTTTATTCATTTTGCCAAAGTTAGACAAGGGAGCAGAGAACTCCTTGGAGGGATAAAAATCTGAGACATTTTTCTAAATCATCTATCCCTATTCATCACACTTTTTGATGACTTCTGCAGCAGAAACACCAAAAACTAAATTTCTGTCCAAGAAAAAATCAAAATTTCATTGTTTACATCTTCTGAGTGGTTCTGAGAATGCAGCCAGGCAAACTTCCTTAAAATAACTCCAGTGGCAGCAAACCCTTGAGGTAGGTTCCACATAATCATAAACAAAGTTTAAGCAATAAGCAGTGACTTATGAAACAGAAGAAAAAATTACACTAAGCAGATTTCTACTCACAAGAAGAAACAGGTGCCAAAAAACATTCCTCATACTCTGACAATTAAACAGAATAAACTTCAGCATATTAGCTTGATATTTTAGAATGTATTTATTTGTTGACATTTGTTTACCAGGAAAGTCCACTAGGCCAAAAGAGCCCATTTTCAGTGGAGGTCCAGGGAGAAAAGCTCCAAAAGGCAGTTTGTATAATAGTACATAAAATTCAAAACAGTAGATCACAAACAGTATTATACAAAAACAGAAAAAGAAGCATGCTAACATACAATATGTACAGATTAATACAGTTTGGAGAGACATACTAACTAATCATAGTGTACAGTTAGAGATAATATAGTGATAAAAGCAGCTGCATAGAAATATTTACAACATGCTCTAAGAGTATCAGCCAGCACAGAATTGCAGGGCAGTATGTAATTGATTTATTACCTGATAGTAAGGCATAGCAAGATGGTGAGGCATAGACAGATAATTTATATGTATTTTAATTAGTGCTAAAGGAAGATTTGAATAGGTGAGTATGTCAGTTAAGGTGAATATGATTTATGGTATGGGGAATCAGGTTATGGATGGATGAGAATTGAGACATCTGCATTGCCAAAGGGTGGAGAGATGTTGCCACCGAGAATTTTTGAAGGAGGTGATATTACTAGAGGTTCTGATAGATACTGGGAGAGAATTACATAGCTTAGCAATAGAGAAGGAATAAAGCATGTTACCAGCTTATGAATTCTAAAATTAAAGTTGCAGAGAAACAAGCATTCTTTTCCAAAGCTTGTCAAAAGCCTTCCCATCCTTGTTAGGAGAGGGATTAGAAGTAGTGTTTAGCTGAAGCTTCAGGTCTTGGAGTGGTGTATAAAAACTTGAAAGACTGAGGAACTTAACTTTTTTTGCTTTTTTAGGGGAGGCAGACAAGACTGGAGGGATAGCTGAAGGCTCTGGAAATTCCATTTGCAACAACTTAAGATATTTTCTGATGGATTAAGAATCCTCACTACTTTACCAACTGAAAACATCAATTCACACTGGAAATAGTCTCACAGAAAGAGAATCCATCACAGGGAAAAATCAGACACCACATTCTTCTCAGAATCTGAAAAAGAAACCTGGGTTGCCACCTTTTCAAATGGCCATAGTGGGATATTTGCAGGACACACATCGGATTTTAGAGGTCGACACATACCCTCGGTCAGTACAAAGGATAGTACTTAACATTTTTTCCTAAATAAAACCTTATTCTTGTAGCAGTTTATTTGCTTATTATGTTTTTTATAACACTTAGGTATTTTAGATACAGAAATAACTATTTTATGCAACTATTACATAAAATATGGGACATAATTATGTCCTACAATCTTAGGACATTTGCCCTTTTTAATAGTTTTTGTCAGGACACAACTGCCCAATGAGGGACTGCCCCTCTCAAAGTGGGACAGGTGGTAACCCTAAAAGAAACTGGAGGAGAAGAAATGCATCTGTCCCTTCACATTCTCATACAGGTTCAATCTCTTGAGCCTCTTTACGGAAATGGGAATCACTTTTTATTTTACAAGAAACAGTTTTATAATTGGGGGGAACAGCCTGCACAAGACCATGAGCTAAGCCTAATAACTCCTGTGCAGAGAAAAGTAGAGTTGTGTACACTTACATAAATGTAGATGTTCGAGTGTATTCACTGTTGCAGTCATTACACTTGGGTTATCCTGCTGGCAGGCTACCCTCAGTCAGCCTGAATTCCAAAGTCTAGGTTCGGCACCTGACATCTTGGGCAAGAAACACTGAAGAAAATGGCGTCGGCTGCATCTTTTATACCCCTGGCGCACTGACGTCAGGGAAGAGGCAACAGCAACCGATGCCATTTTCTTTAGTGCTTCTTGCCCAAGGTGTCAGATGCCCCCCAAAAGGGTAGGCTAAAAGTATGCCAATAAAATATGCATGCACCAAAATATATATAATACCTTCATCTACATGCAAATACACCACATAGGTTGTATAGGTTAGAGAAGAGCAGATAAGTTGCAGCAAAGATATGGGGGATGGTGGGTGAGTAACCTGGACTGCAACAGTGAATACACTCGAACATCTACATTTATGGTAAGTGTACACAACTATACTATGTTCTTCGTGTTTCACTGTTGCAGTCATTACACACTTGGGTTGAATCCCAAAGCTAAGGTTGTGAGGCTGGAGCTAAATAGCATTAGCAGCGGCTATGAGGCCCTGCAGAACTACAGTGGCAAAGCCTGCCCTGGATTTAGAGTAGAGTGGTAAATGATAGTGCTTTGTAAAGGTGTGCACTGAACTCCAGGTAGCAGCCACTAAAATGTATTTGGTTGGTACTCCCCTGAGGAAGGCTGCTGCTCTGGTTGTATGTGGCCTAATGCCATTAGGCACTGGCTTGCCATGTTGTGATTAGCAGAAATGAATGCAGTGGCCTATCCACTTTGAAATGGTCTGCTTTGAGATAGCCTTTCCTTGAGATCCTGCAGCATATGCCACTAGTAGTTGCTTTGTCTTTCTGAAAGCTTTGGTTCTGTTCAAGTAAAAGCGTAGCTGTCTGTGTATGTCCAAAGAATGCAGAATTCTCTCCCCTTTATTCTGTGGGTTTGGATAAAAAGTAGGCAGATGAATAGTTTGGTTAAGGGCCACACTGGACACTACCTTAGGCATAAATGTTGGGTTTGTCCTCAGAGAAACCCTGTCTGGATAAAAAATGATATGAGGTTCCACAGCCATGAGTATCTGTAGTTCTGAGACTAGCCTTGCAAAGGTTATTGCTAGGAGCAGAACTGTTTTCCAAGATAAAACTTTATATCAGCTGTAGTGGCTGGCTCAAAAGGAGGCAGGGTGAGTTTTTCCAAAACATAATTGAGGTCCCATGCAGGTACTGGTGATCTCCTTGGAGGCCTTAAGTTTTTGGCTCCTCTGAGGTACTGCCTTAACAAGGGATGAGAAAAGATTGGTGGCTCTGTATTGTAATGAGCTGAAATGGCAGAGGCATGAATTTTAATTGATGAAAAAGATAGGCCTTTGTCCAGCATCTCAGTTAGGTTTTGCAAAATCTGAGGAATATTTGGTACAGCTGTGTCAATTCCTTGTGCCTGGTTCCAAGCACAGAATCTTTTCCATTTTCCAGCGTAAGATTTTCTGGTGCTAGGCCTTCTGGCCTCCAAAATTACATCCATTACAGCTTTAGTGAGAGGTGCGTTTTGTATCACTACATTATCCGCCATGCTGCCAGATTTAAGGTCTTTAATTGGCTGTGCAGGATCTGATTGTTTTGTTGGGATAGTAGATGAAGTATTTGAGGCAAGGGCCAAGCCGGGCATTGAGACAAGTTCCATAGGATTGGGTACCAGTGCTGGCAGGGCCAGTCTGGGGCAATCAGTATCATCTTTGGCTTCTCTTGTCTGACCTTTAGGAGTACCTTGGGGAGGAGAGGCAGTGGAGGGAAGGCATATACTGCTAAGCTTTTCCAGCTGAAAGAGAGGGCGTCCACTTTCCATGCTTGTCTGTGATAAGTCCTTGTGCAGAATCTTTTTAGTTGGTAGTTGTGAGGAGAGGCAAATAGATCTATATTCGGGCATCCCCATTTCCTTGTTATTATGTTGAAGACTTGTAGATCCAATTTCCACTCGTGGGGATCCATGAGGTTTCTGCTTAGTTCGTCTGCCAGAGTATTATATCTTTCCTGGCAGGAATTGTGCCTGCAGATGTACGGAATTGTGCCTGCAGATGTACTTGGTAAGTCAATGCTGTGTCCCACAGAGTCATGGCTAGCCTGCAAAGGGGGTAAGAATGAGCGCCTCCCTGCTTGTTTATATACCACATGACCGTGATGTTGTCTGTCTATCAGTAGTTGTCCCAGATGAAGTAGGTCCTTGAAGGCTGTCAGGGCATTCTGAACAGCTAACATCTCTTTTTGACTATGTAGATGCATTTGGATTGCGGACCATTGTGCCTTGAATACATCTTCCTGCCATGTGGGCCCCCCAGGCATAATCTGATGCATCCGTTGTTAATGTCTACCTGGCTGGGGGTAAAGTAAATGGCTGTCCCTTGTTCTGGTGACAAGCCTTCGCCCACCAACGAAACTCCTGTTGTAGGCAGGGAATGAGGGAAATTATGGTTTCCAGGCTGTGGCAATGTTGAGTCCAAACACTTTTTAGGTACCATTGAAGTTTCCTCATATGCAGTCTGGCATATGGAATTAGTAGAATGCAGGATGCCATGAAGCCCAAAGCCTGCAGAATTTTTCTTGCAGATAACTGGGCCTTTGTTGCCAACAGGTTGAAATAGGTAGTCAGTTGCCTTTGTTTGTCTGGCGTGACATAAGCCATCTGGGCATTTGTATTTAAGCTTGCACCCAGGAATATTATCTCTTGAGAGGGTACTAGTTTTGATTTCTTTTCGTTGACTGTGTACCCTAGGCCTGCTGTTAGAAATCTCTTTACAAACGCCAAATGCTGTAGTAGAATGTCCTTGTTCTCTGCTTGAATGAGGCAGTCGTCCAACTAAGGATATATATGTATTCCTCTTTGTCTGCAGAATGCAATTACTGGTGCCAGGCACTTTGTGAAGACCCTGGGCGCAGTAGATAAGCCAAAGGGCAGTGCAGAGAATTGGTAGTGCATTGAGCCAGCTTTGAATCTGAGGTATCTTCTGCATGTTTGTCTGACTGGGACATGCAGGTTTGCCTCTTTTAGGTCTAAAGTCACAAGCCAAGCCTTCTTGCCCAGCATGGGCAGAAGTTGCTGTAGAGTCAACATTTTGAATTTTGGTATAGCCAGAAATGTATTTAGAATAGATAGGTCCAGTATTGGTCTCCAGGTCTTGTCCTTTCTTGGTACCAAGAACAGTCTTGAATAAAATCCTTGTCCCTGCTGTTGCTCTGGTACTTGTTGAATGGCCCTCATGTCCATGAGGAATGAGACTTGCTTTTGCGCCTCTGCCCATTGATGCTTTGGCAGGTCTGGCCAACCATTTGTCCTTGGCAGGGTATGGTAGTGAAACTTGCAGCCTTGTGACACTATGTCTAGGACCCATTTGTCCTGGGTTATGTGCCAGTTTTGAGAAAAAAGTGCTAGTTTTCTCCCTAAAGGTGCTGCCAGAAGATAAGTGCTTGGTGCAGGCAGGGGGAAGTCATTGGGACTGTTTGCGGTATGGTTGTGATTTGTCTTCTCCACTTTTGGAGGTAGAAGCACCCCAATGTTTAGACCTGTACGAACCTTGGGGCTGGGATCTGCCTCTTGGGTGTCTGTATCTGCCACTTTGTGGTCTGTCTGACAGTTGAAAGGACCAATTCTTTGTAGGCCAGTGTCTGCTAAATCTTGGAGGCTGAACCTGTAAGAAATCTTTAACCGTTTGCATAGATTTAGCTTTGTCCTCCATTTTCTTTAACAACTCTTCTGCTTTAACACCAAACAAAGTATCATGCTGTAATGGGGCATCTAATAATTTTGCTTTGACATGATCAGGCAGACTTTGTTCCTTTAACCAAGCATGCCTCCTGATGACAGAACCAATAACAGCAGCTCTGCAGGAGGCCTCCAAAGAGTCAAAACCACATTGCAAAGTATGCTTTCCAACTTGTTCAGCTGCATGCTATAAATCCTGCATTTCTTTGTTTTCTGCACATTCAGAATTTGTCAACATTTTCTGTTTAAGCAGTGTCATAATATATTGCTGATATTTGAGCATATGAAACTGATAATTTAAAGCCCTTATAGCCAAGGTGGCAGAAGTGTAAATCTTTTTTCCCCATCCGTCCAGTGCCCTAGAATCCCTGTCAGAGGGGGTAGGGTTTTTTGCAGCAGAAGCCTTGACCCCTTTGGGACCCTGAGAGATGGTTTCTGGGTCAACAGCGGGGTTTTTGAAAAGGAGTTTATGAGAGTCAGAGACCCTGTAGTACCTGTCCGGCTTAACAGGAGCTGGAGGTAAGGAGTCAGGGGTCAGACTGGACTCTGAAAATACATCAACAATGTCTAACACAGGTGGAATAGCTAGGGGCCTGTGTTGTGGTAGTAAAAGGAAGTCTCTGAGTCTTTTCTTAGATTCTGAAAAATCTTAAGGTTTCCCCAAAAGAGTAACCCTCAGGAGGAGAGGCTGAAGAGATAGACTCTTCAGCATCAGAATCCTCATAGGGAGGAAGAGAGTATTCCTGATCAGAAGAGGAATCAGATGAAATGGAAACCTGATCTGAAGATTCATATTCTGTCTCTTGCCTAGGCCTTTTATCAGGTGGGGGATGGGAACCCCTGATCAAAGTAATCAAGTCTTTGGCCATTTTGAGTATCTGTTTTTTGGGCATGGAGGCCTGTCCATGAGGCTGTTGTACTTGTTTCTTTGTCTTTAAGGGTGCTTTAGTCTTTGCCTTTGAAGCTGAAGTCGTTTTAATATATAATTGAGTTGGTCTGAAAACACCCTCAGAAGCCGATGCCTGCTCAGCGGCTCCGGACCCATCTGAGGGAATGGTCTCCGAAGGTCCAATACCTTGACCTTCCAGCGGCCTAGGCAACTCCACGTGGGAGTCAGTAGCGGCCTGCGGGTCTAAAGTAGCGGGCGTCAGGGGCTGTGAAGGTGCCTCACTGAGAACCAGTGAACCGGCGACTGGCTTAGAAGAAGCCTCGTCATCGGTTTTGGACCTCGGATGCCTGTCCTTTTCTTTTTTTTTGCGTTTCTTATGAATTCCGGTAGTCGGATGGCTATCCGACGACATGGTATAATTAAATCTTCTGCCAAAATAGTGTAATGCAAAATCGTACCAATGCTTAATAGTGCGTTGGTTACATCTAGCACAAAACCGACAACTAGCAACGTTGTGGTCAGGGCCTAGGCAAGGAATACAGTAAGAATGAAAGTCCTTATGAAGTATTTGCTTCCCACAATAAATACAATTATTAACTTTTTCTGACATCGGTCTGGAGCAAGAAAAAAGTTTCCCCAATGGGGTACTTAGCTTTTAATGAAGACTTTGGATCTGAAATTCGAACACGAAAATCTCAGGAGTCGGCTGACCGGCACTTGCGAACTGCTTATACTTCGGGCACCGCGTGGCAAGAAAGACTGAAGAAAATGGCGTCGGCTGCATCTTTTATACCCCTGGTGCACTGACGTCAGGGAAGAGGCGACAGCAACCGACACCGAACCTAGACTTTGGAATTCGGGCCGACTGAGGGTAGCCTGCCAGCAGGACAACCCAAGTGTAATGACTGCAACATTGAAACACGAAGAACATCTGTTAAAAGAGAAGACACATGCTTAGTTTTCCGTCTCTTTTTTGACAGGATTTTCTAAAGAAACAGACCAAGAATTGTTAGCAACTTCCCTGGGGATGGGCACAACACTCAAGGCTAAGCAGGGGCACTTGGCCTTGACACTTCTCTTAAGACTGGGACCCCATCAGCCACAGAGGACATAGATAACTTTCCAGTCTATGATGACTACAGGGACTATACTAGAAAAATCTGAAGACAAAGATAAGTTGTTTGAGGAACCAGCGTTGGCTACAACAGAGTTACACACTTGTGGCTTAAGCAAATTACCAGCCTAATGTGGTGGCAAAGGCTGCTTCATAATGTTTTTCTTTTTGTGGATGGAAGAAGGTCCAACCAAGGAACTGGTACTATGTTCCATGTTCAAGCTGAAAATGGTGCTTAATTCCCAGGGCAAGTTATGCAGCAATAGTTCTTACAACAGGAAAGTACCAAAAAATATACATTTTTCCCTAGAAAAAAAAAAGTAAAAAACGCTTTAAACACTTCCCACACCCCAGAAGTAAAATTATTTCTCCACAAAAGTAGTAGTACTAAACAATTCTGTACCCCAAAATTAAAAAAAGTGCAATCCCATTTAAAAGTATATAAAATTCACAAGACAGTGATTAAAAACACCTTTTCTAGCTTAAAAGTATTTCTTTTTCAGATTAAATACATTATCTGTAAGAAATTGTAAACTGGAACACTTTTCCTGAAGTGAACTTCTCTATCCAGCAATACAACAGAGTCAAGAGAAGGAGATTTTTGCTTTTCTTTTTGCAGTCTTCAATGTTCACAAAAACTTGTGCTGATGTCTGCCTCAGTGTTCTGTCCACAGACTAGTACTGGTCCAAAGGTACAGACTAGGTCCTTCTTGTTTTAATGCAGTTTAAAAGTACTAACCTAACCTGAAATGCTCATTAATAAACCATTTGTAATCAAAGCAAGGCTTCACCAAGACAGTAGACAAATGGGTCAGTTCCACAGCTGAGACATTTGTAGCCAGTTTGGAAGCTTTTCCAGTATCTTACTTTTCGATGACCTCCTTATGGTGTAAAGGAATGCTAGCTAACGCAACTCAATAGACAAAAAACACAAAAGGTGGGGAATTGCATGCTGACCTCTTGTTATTCAACTTAACAGTCTCAGGCATCTGCAAAAGCTAACCAGCTTGTAGAATAAAACACTACTGTGCATGACTGTAATAAAATGCACCTTAGAAGTACACATTGTCCCTTCCTTAAACCAAGCAACTGGTGGTTAACCTGGGATATTATTCACAAAATATAAAGCAAAATCGTAGGAGGTTACTAGACTAATGGCCCTGAGGGCCATACATACCTAGCTAAGTATTTTCATCTTTTAATGGTACTATTAGTAGACCTGAATCAGCTCCAGCTGCCCCTATCCAGAAGAGACACATGTAAAACCCCAGTGATGAATTTGTGACTCCCTATCCAATTACTCAGATTACACTTGAACAGGGCCAGTGAGGGCCTCTGTTTTACTGGAAGCTTATCCCAGTGTACGGGGAGATGTTGAGACTGCTAGAGCAGGTGCAGCAAGTACCATTTGTCTTGCTAAAGTGTAGCATTTCCATCAAGGCAGGGTCTGCGGTTGCCTTATAGGTTTGGCAGAGGTCACCCCTAAGTAGTCTGTAGGATACAGAGTAAAGCAGTAGGGATTTTAGTCTGTTGGCACAGGATAGGTATTGGGAACTTTGAATTTTCTTTGTAAGGTACCTCTGAGGTCTTTCTAATTGTTGAAGCTGCTTTGCAAGCTACATATCAAAGGGTGCATTGTACAAATGGAGGAGTACAGAGGGGTTATTACCTCTTTTTCTTCTGGAGGCAATACCCTTATCGATGAGATGGACAATGTAAAAGGCTTTCCTTACCACCGTGAAAACATGATGGTTGAAAGAGAAGGTGCTGTCAACCTGTGTGCCCAGATCTCTTACCATGGATTGGGTACTTAAGATGTTGTTGTTAATGTGATATTTTGCAAGGATGCCTCCCTTGCCTAAGGGGATGATGACACATTTTTTTTAGCATTTAGCTTGAGCCCATGGCTTTGACACCAATCGCTGGTCTGACTGAAACCTTACTGAAGGGTGACGATGTCACTGGGGGATTCAGTGATTGCACTCGGCTTGAGTTATCTGCAAACTTTGTTAGCCATATGCCTTTTAATTTGGCCTGCACTTCTGAAAAGTAAATTCAAAACAATAGGGGCCCTAGCACTGATGCCTGTGGTATTGTGGTACTCCATTGGTTACTGGTCTAGAGGTGGATAAAAGTCCCCTATTTTAACGGTGTGTGTTCTATTTGTGAACCAATTAGCAGCCCACCTAACTATATACCGGTTTACGTTCAGTTGGGTAGGTTTATCAATGATGCCTGAGTGGGGAATGGTGTCAAAGGCCTTTGCCAGGTCTAAATAGGCAGTATGCACAGTTTTGCCTTCATCCAGGGCTTTAGTGACTGTCACAAAGAAGTCCACCAGGTTCAATAGGCACGACCTCCCTTTGATGAAACAGAACTGGGATGGGTGTAGTGTTTGGAGGTCACCTATGTCCTTGATTAGGTCCATGATGATTCTCTCCATGATCTTTCATATGAGGCTGGTAGAACTTTTTAGTCAGTAATTCTCAGGGTCAGCAGAGGAGCCCCCTTTGTGAAGGGGGATGGCAGTGGCAGTTTTCCAATCTGCAGGAACATATCCAGTGCTTAGACTGTGGTTAAGGTACTCAGAGGTGCTGCTAGCTCCTGCTTTAACCAATAAAGAATGGGTGTGATTTTCTGCAGCTCTGCTGTTTTTGTTTTTAATAAATATTTGTTTAAATTCTCTCTCTTTACCTTCAAATTTAAATTAATACAACATCTGACAAACTTGTGTGTTGAAGGTACCTGAGCTTTTGATGAAATAAGAAGAGGGTGGTTTCATGGCCTGAATTTTTTGGTGTGTCCTTGGCATATTGTGCACCACCATGATTAATCTACTTATACTCCAAAGGAAAACAAAGAAGAACTTAATCCTGGTACAGCCAGAACAGCACTCCATGATAAGGGCTTTTAAAAAACTGAAAAATAAAGAATTCTAAATAGGACATTTCAGTTACAACTGAAAATATGGACATTTATCAACCATTACAGACTGCAGAAAATAAATGCTGATCTTTCCATATGATGACTCCTGGCATGCTAGGCCAGTCTATATGTCTCTCTGATTCTTTATTATTCCTTCAAACATGACTTCCAGACATACGACAAACAGATCAAACTTTGAACTAGGCATATTTGAAGGTCCTTCTCTAGAAGTGATATATTTCCTAGTGCTCAGTGGCAGAATATATGGTATAGTATAACACAGGTGAAGACAGACAAAACAGAAGCTACCTACACAACCAATATTAAAATTCAAGGCGCTGCTCTTTTTTTTTTTCATTTGTGATTCAGTCTATGCTAGTTTAACTAGAAGGAAAAAAATCTAATGGGATAACTCAGAGTCTCTGCATTTTCTCAAAATTCTTTTGTCATTCAAGCTGTACAACATTTATTCAAGGAGAACATGTACTTTACAGTCTTCAAAATTAATGAAGATAAGGATTTCAGGATAATCAAACGAAACCTAAACAAGCAAAAGGTAGGTGATTTTTTTAGTTTATGTTTTGCTCAATCTTCTTACATAGAAACTTCCTACCTCAGACATCTAAATGTGACTTTGAATATGTATACCAGCAGTTTGTTTAACTAAGATACAGTTGTCAAAGGAACATCTCTTTGCATTCTCTTTCTTATGCATGGTTAAAAGTGATTCATTCATCATCATAACTGCACATTAGTTTTGGGCTCCTGGTCTGGAATGGCTCAATAAGTTTGCAAGGTGGGATATACAATGCAAAACAATTATGTAATGTTTCAATTCTTTACAGCATACAGACTAATATATTGTAAAGAAATATGTGATGTTTTAAAATTTTATATGTCAAAATAAAAAGACCAATAAAAAAATGACAGTGAAGCCATGTACTGCATTTTAACCATACAGTGAGCACACAAATATTAGTGTTTTCAGTCATCTTATCTATACATTGTGTTAATCTTTATTTAAGCCCCCTGCCCTCTGCTTAAGAAACCAACAATCCTCAGTCTGATATCAATATATTCCTTGGTTTTGCCAACTCTTCTTAGTTCTTTTTCTAGGGAAGAAGAATTTAAATGAACGTAATAACTACACACAGAGACATTACAGCTCATTTCTTCAACAAATGTGCTTAACACTAAACCACATACTGCAATAAGGCCATTTATACTAAGCTCAATGTTTGCAAGATGAATGCCTGATGTAGGACCTTTGTCCCAGATGGTTTTAAATCTTGTTCTTGAAATTTGAAACAGCTCCTACAAAAAACATTATTTAGAACAACTGTGGTGAAAAAGAGTAATACAATGACATATGCCTTTAACAAATGGACGTGTGGAGGCCTTCTAGCCTTACTACATTTGTAGCACATGCAAGTATGCATCAGCCTTTGATAAGTACGCAAAATGAGACATAAACCCACTGTTGTTTACTGTTCTTGGGAAAATACACAAAGACAGAAGGCATACATACGTACCAAGTTTCCTTGGCAACAATGCCTCCAAAGTAAGAAATAGTCTTGTATGAAATAAAGAAATTTAACTCCTTCTGCAGATAACACAAAATGGTGACAACATACAGAAGTACTGTATCTGTTTAACATACCTGCTTACACTGATTAAATATACTTGTAAAACCTGCAGCACTCTTGATTAAATGTGTACATAGGTGAATCAAGATACACAGTCAAACATATACAAGGAAAAGTCAGTATACTTAATGTCCAAGTCCCAAAGAAATTACAAAAAACATTTCTCTGTAAGCATTTTAATGTTCAAGCTGTTAAAGGCTTTGGATTTTGTATCATTTACACTTTATTAATGTCTTTTAAAACAAAAGTACTTGAAATCATTTCTTGACAGTATCAATGTAGAGTACCAGGAAATACAACAACCATACAGAGGACATAATGGACTGCATGTGAATTCCTTCACTTAATTAGATTAGAATTTAGAAGAAACAATTGCCTAATGACACACAGTCATGGTCTATAAAAGACTTCCTTACTGAACAAAATGCAGCATGCTGCAGCACACTGAAGAAGTCAAATTATCTCGCATGACAGAAAAGCACTCCAAAACCTCAGTAAATGATTATTATTATAAAAGATAACTACGTTCCCTTTCCATGGATCTATGCTCTTCATGTATATTCACAGAGATGACCACAGCCAGCAGGACAGTGTATATTTGTCTGTAACCAGTTCATGATGTGCTGTAGATGCCCACCATGGCTACAGCCCTGGCACCAAACAAACAAGCCTTTTACTACATGATGGCAGACAGCACACATACTGGCACACTGTCGACACCTACAAACAAAAAGAAAAAAAAGTCATATTATTTACGTATTTTTAAATTATTACTACAGCTGTTGTACGCCACCAGCACTGCACAAGACCATCATTTCTACAGAATACATATTACAAATGTCTGTTAGTGAACTGTTATTTCTGCTACATTATACCAAAACTTTATAATTAAGGAACCACAGTTAGTGGATGAAAAAAAAATTTCAAACTCAGAGCAGTATAGAAGACTGCAAATTACAGCCAGTGATATAAACAGCTTAAGTAAGCATTTACTAACTGTGCACTGGACAAAATGAAAACATGCAGGCACAACTACATTACAGCAGGATGTGGCTGTACATGGTCAAGGCAAAGGTTATAACCTCACTTCTGCAAATAATACTCATTCTGAGAGAAACTGAAATACTTGTTTAACAACATATTTAAATCAGTTCACATGATACTCTGGTAACAGATATGGAGAAATACCATTATGATACCCTTGACATGTATGTGAGCTAAATAAGACAGCATTAGACCAACTGTACTTCAAAACGTGTCCCACAGCAAAATCTTTATGTTCCAAAAATAGTAAAAAAAAAAAGTGTGTGTGTGTAACCATTTAAATGCCCCTTGGTGGGTGCTTCACCAACAGCCAACAAGCCTGAAAAGATGCCAAAACCACGAGGCAACCAGGTTTTAACAGAGGAAGATGAAGGAGTTTTGGAATTGACCCAGAATGGCCAATAAAACTACAGTTTCAAGTAAGTAACCACTCCCACAGGGGCAGGCAGGCTGCTCATTGTTTTTCACTGCCACTGATCAACAGAGAGACTTTCCTTTAGCCCAAGCACAAAATGGCCTCACAGAAACTTACAAACAGTTCAAGAACAGCAAGCCTGTAACTGAACTTTTTTAAATCTCAGAAAAGTGGGAAAAAGCAAGATTTTGTTTTTTTGTTTTTTCAGAGATAGCAGAGGTTAACAAGTACCAACAAGTTATAACAGTGCAGTAAATGACCCCACACAAGAGTGCTAGGCCAAAGACAGATAAAATGCAAGTTTTGAGAAAAAAACGATTTTAAAAATAAGTGCAAACAGGAAATTCAGTAAACAGCTCTAGGTTGTGCTCTAAATACAGTTACTAATGCAGAAATCAAATTTAACAAGCCAGAAAATGCTCAAAATAGGCGGCTATGCAGAAAAACTTAGCAAATAAACAGAGGAAAAATACTTAAAGTTTCAAAAGTGGCTCCTTTCTTCTCTCAGCGTTTTCTCCTCTTGGTGTACAACAGAAGGAGGAAGCTACTACATGATAGAGCAAAATCCCTAATAGGGAAGGCATCTCTGATCAGTACTAGCAAAAAACTACGATCCCTCATAAAATCCTCCAAGGCCAGCTTCGAGAGAAAAATTGCACAGGACACCAAAGACAATCATAAGGCTTTTTTCAGTTATGTTAGAAACCTGGGATGCAACTCCCAGACTTGTTCTGAGTTGGTTCTAAACGACAAAAAAATACACTGAACCCACAGACATAGTCAATATACTGGCAGACAGGTTCAGTGCAAACTTCTCCCCCCCCCTCCCCCCCAAAAGAGCAAGTCTCTATCCCGGCAGAGGGCTGCCTCCCAAATATCTCACATGCTCAGGTGAAGGCTGCCCTCTCCAAAGCAAAAAACACTGTTTCCATGGGACCAGATGGCGTCCCAGGTTGCGTCCTACATGAACTACAAGAGGAACTAATCCCTCAAATAAAACAGCTATACAATCTCAGCCTCACTACAGGATATGTGCCCACAGAATGGCGTACAGCAACGGTGGTCCCACTCCACAAAGGTGGAGCCTCTATGGACCCTGGAAACTATCGCCCCATAAGCCTGACTAGCTTAGTCTGCAAGGTTATGGAGAGGATCATCATGGAGCTCATAAACAAAGACATTGGGGACCTACAGACACTAGATCCTACCCAGTTCGGCTTTGTCAAGGGCAGATCCTGCCTTTTGAACCTGGTTGACTTCTTTGAAACAGTCACCAAAGCCATAGATGAAGGGAAGGTAGTCCACACAGCCTATCTGGACCTTGCAAAGGCATTTGACACAATACCCCACTCAGGCATCATAGATAAGCTATCCAGCTTAAATATAAACCCCTATGTCACAAGATGGGTCGCAAACTGGCTCAAAGACAGAACCCACAGAGTGAGAGTTGCTGGAGCCATGTCAGACTCGAAACCGGTCACAAGTGGCGTCCCACAGGGTTCTGTCCTAGGACCACTCTTGTTCGGTATATACTTTTCCGAGGTACAGGCAAACGTGGGAGGACTATGGCTCACCAAGTTCGCAGACGACTGCAAACTGGGCGCCATAATCAACTCTCCAGCTGACACAAACATCCTTCAAAAAGGTCTCACAGAGACAGATAACTGATGCCAGCGCCATGGTTTAAAGCTAAATGCCAAAAAATGTATAGTCATACCCTTTGGCAAAAACAATGTGCCCACAAATTACCACATAGGCGGAAACCCATTAAGTACAGAGAAAGTTATTAGGGACCTGGGGACCCAAGTTGATAGCAATCTCTCCTTTGAAAACCACATTGCCAAAGTGGTTAGAAAGACCTTCTACATAGCCCACCTCATCATGAAGGGTTTCACATCTAGATCAAGAGAGGTAATTGTGCCCCTTTATTCATCCCTCATCAGGCCCATCATAGAATACACTGCCCCTTTTGGGATGTACCTTACCCGACACCTGCAGCAATTAGAAAGACCCCAAAAGTATCTCACCAAGAGGATCAAGGGTCTCAAACAGATGCCATATGCTGCTCGGTTAAAAAAACTCCAGCTCTACTCAGTTGCATACCACCTACTTCGAGGCGATCTATGCCTGACATACAAAGCTATGTCAAATCCAGAATTAATGGACATGCTCCACCTCAGTAAATCTAAATCCCTTAGAGCCACATGCTCGAGGGACTTGAACCTCAGCACAGAAATAAATAGAACTTGCTGGAGGGACAGGTTCATAACCCAGAGGCTCCCTTCGCTCTGGAATAGAATTCCAGCTCATGTGAGGCAGAGCACCTCACTGAATCTCTTCAAGAAGAATCTCGATAAGTGGATGGGGAATCGTAGGTTTGTCCCAGGGATTACTCCCGTGTCACTATTAGACAGAGGCACAGTAAACTAAACCTTAAAAAGGGCACAGTATACTCAAATCGAGGGGTGGCGTAAGCCATACAGAATCGGGCTAGGCTTATAATTGCCCCAGGGCAGATAGCCTAGTATGAACCTATGAACCTATAACCACAAACACATGCACAAAATTTGTAGGAGGCTGGTGAGTGACTTGTACTGCAGGTTCATAAAATAAGTTTTTTAACGAGAGGCAAAACCATGAGTCACAAAATGAGTCCCCTAATTTGAATTAAATAAATCACACAAACAAGACCCCTCACAACAATGTATTCCATTTTTTTGGTCTGGATTACAGTTATTCACTCATTTCAGCAGAATCTGCTGTACGAACGTTTATCAAGATTACACAGACTCTTAAAAATGAGCAGATAGTTCTTGGGTAAGGTTTAACACATTTGTAGCAGCATCAGGTAATTTTTACATTTTATTTCAGCATTTCTGGTAGTTAGCTTTATAGTTTAACTATCCTTTTAGTTTGCAGTTGCAGATATCTTTTGTTGGATAGCTGCAGCTTAATTTTTTTTTTAAATTTCAGTTATGTTCAATTAAATTTTTTAGGGGGTTGATTTAGGTGGGCAGGGGGTGTGGATGGCTTTGTGTATGCAGTCTGTGAAATTTCTTTTTTTTTTTTTGTATGAACTGAATAGAGTTTTTTTTATTGACAACACAATTACAGTGTCAACAAATGATTGCTGATGCAGGCAGAATAGTGACATACACTTTATACAAATATATTTAAACTTTGGATCAGATAACATTTTTAAAATCCCTTATCAATGTTCACTGGTAGGATAAATAAATTATATTTTTATATGCATACATTATATAAAGATGACACACACATATGTATGTCTGTATGACAGCACATCTAAAAACATGTTATACATCTTAGAAAATCATCAGATATTTGCTCTTGACAATGTAAGTGTGTGTGCGTTTGTGTGTGTGAGAGAGAGTGACTGACCGTATTATGATTTACTGAATTACAGCCTGTGTCTTTTCTACTTCATTTATAAATACAACTCATTACAGTAAATAATGTGAAAATAATGCAAGTACTTACTATATCAGCTGATCTCCAAGATGGCCCTTTGCAGAGGGGTTACAGCTGCAATCTTTTTCCTGAGAGCCCCCACATGGTTCAGTGCTTCACAATATCTCCAGATCCTGTATATGGGACACGGCTCAACAGTGCATATTGTGGAGCCACCATGCCAGTACAGCAGGGCATGCCCATTCCTACAGTTCCTGAACAACACAGACGCAATTATTCACATTATCAGTTGATCTTTTGACAGGGCTCCTCTACAGGTGTAACTGTTGGGATTTCAGCTACTGAGCACCCTTCTCTTATTCAAATTCTTATATTCTCTAGCTCACATGCTCACAGGAAAGGGGGCTGATGTACACTTTCTAACAGCACACACCGTGATGTCACACGTAGCATTTGGGACAGTGCATTCAGTCCCACATTTTCCATTTCTAACCACCACTGAAATGGTGCCAGTAGAGCAGAAAGGCAGAAATAAACAAGGACAGAAAGGTGTAAATCTGTACAGCTTGCAATATTTTTTCTCAAGGTGTAGGGGGGCTGCCAAATTTAACTTGGTGATACAAAGGTTAAATACCCAATGCAGATGTCCCTCTTAAAGATCAGTCAGATATGGTGTGTACTCACTTATATTTTCTATCTTAAACTGAAGGGTCCTTTGCAATGTGTAATGGCTGGGAATAATTCCAAGCAATAACAATCGCACCTTCCAAACTTCCAGAAGCAGTAATGGCTCAGAAGTAGAGTCTTGAAGCAATGAGATGCAAAGGAGGCCTGATTCTTGGAATCACTGCTCGAATAGTACTGTTTTGAAAAAGTGCAAAGCCAATGCACAACGCCTGTAATAACTGTTTTTGATAAATTCAACTGAGGCAGCCATAGCCCTGGAAGAATGGCCTTCGATTGAAATGGCAAAAAAATAAAAAATAAAATGCGACTCAGTTGAAAATCCCTTTGGACAAAGTTTGCACAGTCATAGGCAGATCTTCTTTACACAGACAAAGGAGACAAAGAAGTTGGTCTATCTTCTTGAATTCCCTCACCTTCCTTGGGTAAACCCCTGAACTGATGATACAGAAACTTCAGAGGTACAAATGGATCTCTTGTTCCTGATTTCCACCCATGAAGAAAAAAATGAGACTGTGAAAGGACTTTTTCAAGGATACTTGTGAGACCAATTTTAAGAGGTAACCTGGGTTAGTTCTACAAGACATATGGTCTTTTTGAAACATTAATTCATTAAAATGAAGGGACATTTTACAAGCAAGTCTAAATTTGTAGTTTACTTAGCATTTTGTAAAACATGTATGGCATTTTATAAAGGGCGAACTACCAGGGAATTGTACAAATGAGTCTACAAGCATAAACATGCTGTTCAAGTAGGGGATGAAAAACTGCTTTGGCTAAGCATTATAAACTTGACAAATGTACGATGGATTTTAAGTCCTTCGTTTTAGAAGAATCGCAAGGGTTTGAATATATGTTCCATGCAGAGGAAGAGTTAGGATCGTTAGAATATACTTGGCAAGTGAAGTTAAATGCTTGCTAACCTCCTTTCTTGGGTGGTGAAAGTCAGGGAACCTTTTTGGCTAGGCTTATATAGGCCCCAGGGCCGATAGCCTAGTACCTACCTATGAATCTAAAAACAAGGAGGATATTTGTTGCTCATCTTAAAAAGAAAAGAGTTAAGTATTAATTAATGTAACTGATCATGTGATATAATTTTTGTATAAAATGGTGGGTGGTAACTTGTTTTAATCATTCTGATGAAGTCTCAGCTTAGGAGATGAAAGTGCTTACTAATTACGGTTTTGTTTGTTTAATAAATAGTTGTGCTTTTACCAGATTTTTTTCTTTTATGTTTCTAACAAAGAAGATCAAGAGCCTCCAGCATGTGTGTCACATGGACCAACTAAAATCCTTGTCACTATACTCTGTATCATATAGACTTCTTAGGGGAGACTTATGCCTGGCCTACAGAGCATCTCAAAACCCAAACCTAATGAACTTACTACATATCCGTAAATCAAATGGGTCTAGGGCTACCCGTTCCAGGGACTTAAATATGGCCTGTGACTTAAATAGGACATGCCAGAGGGACAGATTAATCCTCCCAGCAACTGCCACATCTTTGGAACAGGCTACCAATTCATGTGAAACAGAGCACCTCTATGACACTGTTCAAGAGGGGCCTGGATGAGAGGATGGGGCACCCTAAATTCTTACTGGGGATAGCATCCACAACCCTCCTGGACATGGCCAGTCATCACTAAATGCAATCTTGGGTATTGACTACTACCTCTATGGTATCACATTGGGTTGAAATGGCTAACCGTAAAATGACCTCTGAGCCAATAGTCTAGCAATCTCCTATGATCCTAAGCCCCATGATGAAAACAGTGCTAACAGTGTGCTAAATGGCTTAAAACTTACAAACCTGCTCATTCTGGAGGCTCACACAGCCCTAGGACTCAGTCTAAAAATACTTTAACTCTACTATGCTTACCTTTAGTTGCATCTTTGTACAAGTATTCTACAAAATATACAAATCTGCCAACTCCTCTCTCTTTCTGATTCATGAAAGCATCACTGCTTGTGCTTATGATCATAAGTAACACTCTAACAGTCTAATTTGTCTGACATCACTGAAGCATGCCTAGATTGTTTTGATGACAGCACAAATATACTTTGGCTTCTATGGCAACCTCTACACAATGGACTAAAGCAGTTGGGGGATCATTCAAAGAAAGCAGTTACAGAAATTAATCGTTTTACCCTACAGTATCTAAGCAAATACAATCTAATTCTTCTTTCTTTATCTTTTTTGATCTATTCCCTTTAATTATATTTTATGTTAATCATTCTATTATTTTTCATATCCGACTGCTAGAGTGTCCCCCACAGACCGTGTCCATTATCCGCAGAGTTTTTAAGGTAAAGGAGGAAACAGAAGTTGGTTGCCATGTCCAGCTTCCATTTCACACATGCAAGCACTTATACCCATGGGCAATTCAGATTCCCTAATCCTCCTTGCAGCATGTGGTGAAGCACCTGGAGAAAACCTGTGTGAACACAGGGAAGACATGCTGACTCCACTCAGAAAACACCCCAGCGGAGAACTGAACTGGAGAACCTCTTGCTGTGTGGTGGCAACACTACCTACTCAATGGATTAATGAAAAAGAATATAGTGTAGCAATTCTACTGATGTTGTCCTAAGATATATCCAAGTGTATAAGCTGCTATCCAATTTTAAAGATAAAAATTCAAATTGGCAAAACACACGGTGTTTGAGTTTCCAAGTTCTTTCAAGGCTACTAAGTCTCGGAAATTTCAATTGTGTAAGTAAACCTACCATAACAGTACATTTTATTTATTTTATTTTGAATTTGTTAACTAGGGTACAAAACTACTCCCATTGGAACTATTTCAGTCTCAGCCCGAGGGTAAACATAACAGATACACAACATAAAAAAAAAATGCAATGTATGCTATACAATGTCAATATCAGAGCTGGCTTGAGGTTATAAAGACAACAGACACATAACATTATATACAGAGTGACTGAAAATACAATATATACATATGCATTACATACAGCGTGGGTACCAGAGTTGGCATGCTGAAATAATCACAATAAAAAGTAGTCAGATCATGCTATGCCAAGAGAAGTAGGACATGACCAGAGAGAGAATGTGAGAGAGCAACTGCATTCTACTTAAGTCTTGTAATGTGCTGAAGTTCTGATAGGAAAATGGGTAAGAATGACTTTAGGAAAGGAAGACAGTCCCACAGCTTAGGACCAAGACTGAGAAAGCATTGTTTCTGTACTGAAGCCTAGTTTGAGGGGTTTGGAGGAGAGGACCTGAGTGACTAAGACTTCTAAGGTTGTACACTGGTGCATTTCTGCACCATCTGGAAGCTAGTGGGGGGAGGTCTCATTCTTGATAAGTTTAATCAGCTGAGAGGCAAGCAGAAAGTCAGTACACTTGTTTCACATCCAGCAAGTTAGCTTTTTCAAAGGTTTTGCAGTGGTATTCATCTCTTGCTGAGATAGTGCTGAATCTGCACATGGTATTTAAGATGGATTTGAATTGTGGATGCATTTCTTTTAGGGACTTCTGCAATCAAAGGGGAACCACATGCCAGATAAGCTAAACCAGTAAGACAATTTTAACTATGGCATTCCTATTGGGTGCGGAAAGAAAAAGAGTGATCCTATTAGCCCAGCAAAGAGAGCTGATTTTGTGTGTGTGTGTGTGTGTGTGTGTGTGTGTGTGTAGTTCAGTTGGAGATAGAAATTATTGAAGGGCTACATCCAAATATTTAGATATTTGAATGTAGTGATGTAATATAAATAATGTAAATATAAATGTAATATAGATTTAAATATAAATATAAACAAATTTATTAAAGATACATTTTAAATAATTAATATAAATGTAATGCAAATATTCTAACACATCACTATTGCAGAAGCCTAGACTACTAGGGTTATATCCTGCCACTGCCAGCTTTCCAAAGCTTACAGGCACCTTCCATACACCCGAATTGTCAGGAGCTCAAGCAGAGCAGTAAATGAAAGGCAGTTAGATAATCAAAAAGGTTCTGAGCTTTCTTGCCCCCAGAAAGGGAGACTATAGCCGTGAAAAGAAAAATGCTAATCAAGAATTAGTAATCTTTAACTGGTGTAACTATACACACAAGGGGATAAACATCTTCACCCTGGCAATACATCAAAAAACTAAACAAGCTGGCGGTGGAGGGAGTCATATCTCCCAACTCTCCAAATTTTCACACAATGTCCAGATTTAATGACATACATTTGAATTTCAGACTTCATATCCTTCAGAAAACACATTAACACAAATCCTGTTATTCTAGCAACTTTCTAAGTTTATAAGAGCAATACTTAAAATCTGTCCTTATTTTTGGGTCATTGGCCCCCATATAAGCTTTGTCCAGATTTCTTGCAATAAGAGGCTGAGAGGTATGGAGGGAGGCAGGGGGTGAATAATGCAACATAGATCTAATAGAATATCTTGTATTATGGTACGTTTACTTACATAACTGCACTAGATTCAGAATTAGATTACTGCATTAACTTAAGCTATTACGGTAGATTACCATAGCTTAGAAAATGTAAGAGAGTGATTAAGAATCTAAGAGCCCCTGGAAAATTAACATAACACAGCCTTTTCTGGATCTGCAAAAGGAATCTAGTTTGTAATGTTTTGTAAAGATATGCAGAGAGGACCAAGTTGCTGCCTCTAGAACACTTTTCAGGCCCAACACTGTCTAGAATCCAAAAATGAAGCTAAAGCCCTGGAAGAATGGACCATAACCTTACCTGGAAGTGGCTTGTTATGATGAGAGTAAAAAAAGAGTAAAAAAAGAAACAGCATGAGACAACTACCTAGAGATTGTCTGAGCTGACACTGGTTGTCCTTTTCTCTTACCTTCGTAGCAGACACACAGCTGATTACTTTTCCTGAAAGACTGTTTACTCAGATAGTATCTGTGCTGCCTGTGGACATCCACAATATGAAGAATTATTCCCCATCTTCTTACGTTCTGGAAGAACACAATGTGATTAATGGAATGGCTCAAGATAAGCTCTGAAACCATTTAGGCATAAGATTATTCCCAAAGAAACTCTGTCTTTGTGAAAATGAGGTAGAGATGACTCACAACAAGAGTTTGTAACTTAGATAATCTTCTAGCAGAAGTCAAAGTAATGAGTAATATTGTCCTCCAAGTTAAGAACCTTAAGTCATTTAAATGAGCTGGTTCAAATGCAAGTTAGATTTTCAAGCACAAAGTTAAGAGCTAAAGCAGGAGACGTATGTTTTCTAGGTGGAAAAATGCATTACATCCATATCAAAGAATACTTGACTTTGGAAAAAGAAGGAAGAAAGGTGGAAATTCAAGGGCAGCCAAGAAATGGCAAACGGATGAATCTTGACAGAAGGGTAAGAAAGGCCAGATGACAGTAACTCACACAAACAGTCAAGAACCAGTGGAAACTGGGCCTTAAAAGGGTCTCGGTTCTTGGATTGGCAGCAACTAGAAAATATTTTCCACTTGCACATATGACTTTCTAGTATTAGGATTTTTATCCTCCTCCAGTAGCTGTTACACACCCTCAGAAAAAAAGGTGGCTAAAAGGTATGAAAATTCTATCACCCAGGCAGTCAACTTAAGAATTTAAGTTGGGATGTATCAAACGTCCCCCATCTTGTGTGAGACAATCCAATCTGTGAGGTACCTTATGGTAACTGCCCTTGGCCAGTTTCAAAATAAGAGAGAACTGCTGCTGCCTGGGCTTCAAAGGTTCCTTCTTTCTTTCTCTGGCACCAGAAAAATATTTCAATAAAACCCCTTGCCTGGTTCTAAGACACTGTGGGATAGCATATTTTCCACAACTGGTAGAAAAGGTTTACTGGGCAGGGAGAAATCCCCTGGAAAGATGTAGGGAGCCCCCTGCTGAATGACTGCCTGACAATCTGGTGCCACAGAGGAAGATGTAGACTCAAACAGAGAGATTGCTGGGGAGGTAGAGTGGGGAGGGGCATGAAGAAGCAGTCATTCTAACTTTCTGGAGTTTCCTCGATTTTAAATGGCTTTTTCTTTCCTTTCAGGAGCCTCATTGTCACTGCTTTTTAAAATCTTGTTTATTAACACACTGCTGCTTCAACTGCTTCTTGAAAAATGGAGCTGAGATGGAAAAAAAATTTGTATTTGCTTTAAAAAAGAAGGTTGTAAGATGTGTCGCACTTTTGAATCAATTTCTCCTTCCCATCAAATCTTTTAAGAACCTCAGCTGCAGAAGGGCCAGAAAAGAACTCCAGGGGAAAATTTATAATCTTGTTAAGATTTGGTAAATTTCGATAACATAACCAATCAAATCTTCTCATGACTGATCCAGAGCAGTATCTCTAGAGAAAGTGTCAGCAGCATCATAAGAACACTTTTTTTCTTGTTGTGTCTTTCGGCTTTTCCCGGTTAGGGGTTGCCACAGCGGAACTCCGGTCTGCTAATGATTGGCAGTAGATTTTTATGTGCCGAGTTGCCGGCCCTGATGCACAACCTTCAACGAAGGTACGCTTATTCACGCATGCCTTCACACAGAAGACGCTCTAGCTGAGAATCGAACCGGATGTCTTACTGTGAGGCGACAACGCTACCGCAGCACCACCACCACAGTAGCATCACAAGAACACTAAGGAATGTGTAATTACATAAACAGATAAAATACAGGCATTCAATAAATTAACCTCAGAAGAAAGAAGGTTGACAATTACATTTTTTATATTTGCAAAAGCGAGAATAAAACATGAACTTGACAGTTTAAAATTCTGAATGTTACTTTTTCCCAAATCTGTCAAAAGCTTTCCCATCCTTGCCAAGGATAGAGGGGTTAGCACTGGCGATCTGTATAACAGCAGAAGGTTTAGATAAGGAAATCACTGCAGGGTGTCCCTTAAGGATAGAAACAGATATCTGTGAGTCTAATGTACCTTATATAACCTCATACTTTTTAGGAGCAGGGGGTTGACTGTCAGAAGAACTACAAGTTGTCATAAATACATCTCAAATGCAGATAAATGAGAAGGGTACAGCTGCAAACTATGGAACATCTAAATGTAATAAATCTATAATTTTGTTTTAATGTAGGAATTTCTTTTACAATTTTAATACCTCCCTCATTTTAGTTAAAGTCTCAGAAGAAGAAGATGGGTCTTCTGGAAGGAAATGAGAAGCAATACTTTTCTCAGAACCAGAATATTCAGCTTGTGAGGAAAACCATGAAGCGCACCATTCTCCTTCCAATCCCCATTCTTCTGACTGAAAACGGAGTCAGAAAAGACAGGGAATTGCGCAATTCTTTGGAAAAAAAAAAAAGTAATAGCAGAAAATAATTCCCTGGCAAATCTTTCTTGTCTAAAAAAAACAGATACTTTTGTTTTCTTATCCTTGGAGACTCCATGCAAAAAGACTGCCCCAAGATGGCGCAATATTTTGGGGCTCATTCTTCTTTTCCCAGCTGTGTGGTAGACTTTCATCCACCCCTTCCCTTGGGACTAATAAGTGTGGTTTCCCTTGCCCTTAGAGGACACTGCCACAGCCACAGAGGATGTGTCAACTGAATGTGCCAAAAAAAAAGAAAGAATATAAGGTGAAGGACCAGATGAGAAGGCAAGAAATGTGGAAAATGCATAAATATAGTTGCAGTATAGAAAACTTCTGGAAGAACCTCATGTTGATCAGGATCGAATGCATGAATGGTTAAGGAGAGGTGAATTCAAACCAAGAGATGAAAGGTTAATATTGGTGGCCCAAGATAGTAGGTTACATACATGTTAGTTTACAAAGTCCACTGAACATGTGGGAGAAACAGACAAATGTAGACTTTGTAAAATAGAATTGGAAACCGTTGTAAATCTTGTTGCTGGATGTAATATAATAATGGCAGAAGGACTGGATACTAAAAGGCATAATAATGTGGCAAGACTTGCAATAGGGACTGTGCAAACATTATGGTACCTGAAGTGGCTGAAAAAGACTGGAAACATGAGCCACAAAGCATTATAGAAAATTATGAAGTCTACATTACATGGGATCACCTATTACTAAAAGTTCAAAAGACAGATGTTAGAAAACTGGAAATAGTGGTTCATGAAAAGAAGACAAAAGTAGCATGTTCATTGAAATGACCACACCCAGTGACTACAGTGTCTTGTGTACAGAGAGACAGAAAGTCATACAATATCAGGATTTGCAGGCAATAACGAGAGCCATGTGGAAGAAAGATACCCAGACAGTTCCAACAGCAGTAGGAGCAAAGGGTCTTATAAAAAGTTATCTAGAATCTTATTTAGATAGGTTACCATTACATAACTGGGCACATAGCAGGTGCTATGAAGAGCACTTCTGGCTGACATCAAAGACTGAAACAATACTAATTTCTTGAACTTTAATCGTACTATGACAGGAATGGGGTCCATTCCTGTCATGGTATTAGAAACCCGAAAGACTTTTGTGTCTAGTTCTTGGTGGTTTTAGGTGCTGCAGTGGAAGGACTGGAAAAAACAATGAACAGTCTGAGGAACCAAGTCCAATGAGAGCAGATTCACCCAATCAGCGGCTGAGGCATAGAGAGTTGGCCTGACACCCAAGGACTTCAATAACAACTTTCTGTTTCTTGCAAAAGGAGACAGATAACTACTCCACTACAGCCAAGAATGAAGCAAAGGTTGGTAGCAGCCTGTTTGAGTTGGTAAACATCGGGACAGCACAGGGTGATTCTGTAATAAACACACTGATAGTCTCCAAAGGCACCATGCCCTGCCCCAAACACAAATTATGTAATTACATGCAGAAGTAAAAAAAAAAAAAAAAAGATTTAGCACAAAAAGATCACACAAGCATGCACAGAAGTAAAATCCCCTGGAATAATATGACAGTCTAAAGTAAGTTGTGTCACAGAAAAAATAATAGTTTTCCTCAGCAAAATGAACAGTATGGGACTTACCTGACCCCAGCCTCCAATGATCATTCACTGAATGTCTGTTCCATGAACCCTATAGAACGGGTGTACATTTGGGGAAAGAAAGCATTGAAGCTTTTTGGGGCACTAACTTTTATTTGGAGCTCTGGCTTAGGGTGCAAGGAAGGTGCCTTTAAACTTTGAAAATCTGTGGGGTGACATGAAGAGGGCTGTGCACAAGAGATCCCCATGCAATCTGATAGATTTGGAGCGCTTTTGCAAGGAAGAGTGGGCAAATATTGCCAAGTCAAGATGTGCCATGCTGACAGACTCCTACCCAATAAGACTGAATGCTGTAATTAAATCAAAAGGTGCTTCAACAAAGTATTAGTTTAAGGGTGTGCACACTTATGCAACCAGCTTATTGTACGTTTTTTATTTTTTTATATTTTTCCCCCTAACAGATTTGTTTGTTTTTTAATTGAATTGTAAAGGTTATAGGTCACATTAAAGGTGGGAAAAGTTTTTAAATTATTTATTACAGTCTCATTTTTTTATATCACAAAAAGCCTGGCATTTTAACAGGGGTGTGTACACTTTTTATATCCACTGTATATCCAGAATCGATGTAAAAAGTATATATACATCTGATAATCAAATAAATGTAACATGTAGTTCACATGAATGAAAGGAATACAAACAAGCCAAATCAGATATATACATATATAAAAGAACTACCTCCATTTCTCGACTGGATATGAAATTTTGCAGTAGTACACAACAGACTGAGAAAGACAAAAAAAAAAAAAAAAAGGCTGCCATGGGGATACTTTGATAGAAAAGTTTAAATATTTACACTTAACAGCAACTAATGAAAGATTTAAAAAGAGGGAATTAACCTGTACTTTCTAAAGGAGGTGCATTATTTTTCATTAACTAGATGGGTAACGGGTTTTCTAATATCTTCAGGCACCGAGTTCCAGCTTGCTGGAGTAATTCTGGAGAAGGTTCTCTCACAAGCAGAAAGATTATAAGGTAGTCATTGCAGCTGTAAGGGTTCTGAATTTTTCAGGGAGTATGAAGGGATTTTAAGGTGCATACGTATTATCGCAACCACATTTCAGAAGTTTAATAATTCGTTACGTTTCTGAGAAAAGAGGTTTCTTAAGCTTGAAAGGGGTGTGTAAGCAAGTAATTAGTAGTGTGTCACAGAGGGTATGAGGCAGGGGAGAGGAATAAAAGTCAAATTTTCTACTCCTGGGTGGCATGTCTCATTTTTTCGGTGAATTCCACAGTGCTACACTGCATCATAAATAATGCCTTGTTGATTACAACCTCAGCAAAGGGAAGTTACTCAGGAATATACCGTCTGACTGTTCATGACCAGTAATCATCAAAACCAAATGTGCCTGCAAAAAATAGTGAGTATGGGGACAGTGATTCCTCAGGGACTGCTGCCTTTTTCCCCAGCGGGACTTGTGTGCAAGGGGTTTTAAACGTTATCCTGCTTCACACAGATAGTTCTGTTAATCTGAACTTGTTTACTTGCAGCAGTCACTTACAGTACTACCAAGGGGTGCTGTAAATGCATTGAATGACTCGCACAAATATATACCAAACATACCAATCGCACATTACACTGTGTACACATAAAGATATTGGAAATGGGCCGGTTGTCTTGTTGGGAATGTGGTGAGTTTCATGTGTTGTAACATTAATGACGACTGAAAAGCAGCACTCCTGTTTATAGGTTGGGAAAGGATGCTACCCGGGAAGAGGAATTTTAACATTATTCCTCTTCCCATGTGAAAAACAATCTAACAGAATAGTAGTTAACACTTTACACATCCCTTCTTAGGTTACCAGACATTGTTTTGCACAAACATAAATTATGCCACTTCTGAAATGTGGTTGCGATAATACGCAAGTACCTACTTTAAAAAGAAGTTATGTTCTTACTATAACGTTCCATGTGGAGTGTTCATCTCGCCTTTGTTCTTACACACGGGGTTCGGAGCCGATCCTCGGCTCCGAGTCGGCTGCATAGCAAAGCTCTGCATCTTAGAGAAGCTCGAGACCAGGCTATATCCCACAATCCTCCCTGCCATTACTCAGATCTAGTTTGCAAGCAAACAAGACCAACCATAAACCTGAGGTGCTAAGGCTACATACAGCCACAAAAATTGAGAGACACTATCTCACTGATAAATTAACTAAAGGGTAACGAAATATACCCCATGAGGTAAGAGGCAATATACCTGGAAGAGGTAAAGGCATGTGGACCAGACTCTAGTCCTACTCGTTCTTCCAAACACGTGAGGGAGGGAAGGGGGGGAATGTAAGAACAAAGGCGAGATGAACACTCCACATGGAACGTTATGGTAAGAACATAACTTCTTTATGTGAGAGTGTTCAATCTCGCCATTTGTTCTTACACACGGGTAGCGTCCCTAGCTCCGTCACCCTGAGTGACTCATGGAAGAACGTTCCTGAGCACAGTGGAACCAAAAGATGCCCTGTCTTTGGAGGCTTTGTCAACTCTATAATGAGCGATGAAAGTATGTGGTTTAGACCACGTGGCTGCTGCACAAATCGTGTCCAAAGGCAGGCGAGCTGCATGAGCCAAGGAAGTGGAAACGGATCTAGTAGAATGGCCCTTAGGTTTGGTGGGCAAGGCCTGATTCGACTTAGAATACACAAAAGCTATACAATCAGTAAGCCATTTAGAAAGTATACGTTTTGTAACTGCCACGCCCTTTTTATTGTCTGCAAATGCAACAAAAAGTTGATCTGTTTTTCTGTAATCCTTAGTCCTGTCCAAATAAAATCTTAGCTGTCTGTGCACATCTAACTTGTGCAGCATATATTCCAACTTGCTGGTATGGTTTTTGAAGAAAGTAGGGAGTTCAATGGACTGATTAATATTTATGACAGAACATACCTTAGGAAGGAAAGACGGGTTTGTTCGTAAGGAAACTCTATCTGGGTGGAAAATTAAGTAGGGTGGTTTGACTGATAGTGCTTGCAGCTCTGACACTCTTCGAGCTGAAGTAACTGCTACAAGAAAGAGAGTCTTCCACGACAAAAACTTCAGGAGGCAAGAAGATGCTGGTTCGAAGGGTGGCAACATTAGTTGCGACAATAACAAATTTAAATTCCATGGGAATAAAGGGTCTCTGACAGGCGGTCGAAGATGGAAGGAACCTTTCATAAAAGCCTTACAAAGCCTGTGGGACATAATAGAAGAACCGTCCTCACCAACATGGAAGTTGGATATGGCCGCCAACTGTACTCTTAGTGTGGAAGTAGAGGCTCCTTTGTGGAAAAGGATGGATAGAAATTCTAGAACTTTATGTAAAGGAGCTACCAGGGGGTCCAAGTGTTGGCTAGATGCCCAGTACACACAGCGTTTCCATTTACTCCTGTACAGTTTTGTAGTGGAAGCCTTATGAGAGGCAACCAAAATGCGTTGAACTGCCGGAGAAAGTAGATCAGACCTGGCTAGGCGGGGAAGTGGAGCAGCCAAGCTGCTAGTTTGAGGGATAGAAGAGACGGGTGAGGAGCTCCCGACGAATGTGTCAGTAGATCTGGTACTGGATCCAGGATCCACGGTTCCTCTGTTTGATGGGCTCGAAGAAAAGGGAACCATATCTGTCGAGGCCAGAATGGGGCTATGAGTATAATTGTCCTTTCCAGGTTCATGGCTTTCTGAAGAAATTTGGGAATCAAGGGGGTAGGTGGAAATGCATATAGGAGACCCGGGGACCAATCGTGTATCAGTGCGTCCCTGGGGACATCCCCTGGAAAGGGTAGAAGGGCAAAATAGCTTCTGCATTTGGTATTCATCGGGGAGGCGAATAGATCACAGCAAGGCTGGCCCCATCTGCGGAAAATTCTTTCCGCCACCTGTAGTTTGAGGGACCACTCGTGAGGTAACAGGATGGCTCTGCTCAACCTGTCCGCAATGACGGATGACCCCGGGATGTGCGTTGCTATCAGAAAGCGTCCCGTGGACTCTGCCCATTGCCAAATTCTCATGGCCTCTCTGCATAATGGGTAAGATCTGGTTCCCCCTTGTTTGTTTATGTACCAGACTACAGACATGTTGTCTGTCTGAACTGCTACTGTTCCTAGAGGTAGGAGGGTTTGAAAGTGTTGCAACGCCAAGAACACCGCCCTCATTTCCAGAACATTTATGTGCAGGTTGTACTCCATGTTGGACCATTCCCCTTGGACTGTTCTTCCCTGAAAAAGTCCCCCCCACCCTATCAGGGAAGCGTCCGTGGTTATCGTGGCGGTCGGATTCGGTAGAACAAATGGACGACCCATAGTGAGATCCTGACTGAACACCCACCATGAGAGGTCTCGCTTGCAAGAACCTGTTATCAGAATCTCGTGCGTTAGGGGTAACTGCTGGAACGACCACTGCGTGAACAGCAGCCATTGGAGGAGCCTCATGTGCAATTTCCCCATAGGAACTGCAATCAGGGACGCTGCCATGAGTCCCAAAACCTTCAACACCAGTTTGGCCGGGGCTTTCCTGCTTTGCAGTAGAAGAAGAACCTGTTCCTTGAGGGATGAAGCCCTTACTGGAGGGAGCTTTACCAGTGTTAAGTGCGTATCTAGGTCTGCTCCAATGAATGAAATATGCTGTGAGGGCAGTAAGGCAGATTTTTCGAAGTTTATGGAAATCCCTAGGTGGGAACAAAGGTTGACTGTATAGTCTCTGGCTTGTATGAGGCGACGCTCGGTGGTGGCGGTGAGGAGCCAGTCGTCCAGATAGGGAAACACCCGGAATCCTAGACATCTCAAGTGAGACGCTACCACTGCCATGCATTTGATGAATACCCTGGGGGCTGTGGTGAGCCCAAAGGGCAGGGCTCAAAATTGAAAATGACTGGCTCCCAGATGGAAGCGCAGGTGATCTCTGGACGGTCTGGCCATCTTGATGTGGCAGTATGTGTCCTTGAGATCTACTGAGCACATCCAGTCGTCCTTCTGCAAAAATGGAAGGATCGATTGAAGCGTGACCATCCGGAACTTTTCCTTCTTCACGAAGGTATTGAGATTGCTGAGATCCAAAATGTGTCTCCAGTCCCCTGTCTTTTTTGGAACTAAAAAGAACCTTGAGTAAGTTCCGGATCCTTTTTGGTCCGCCGGGACTGGCTGAATGACTCTTTTTTTGAGCAGCTTTGAAATTTCTATTGCTGCTGGGTCTCGCAGACGGGGTGGCACATCTGGAAACCTTCTTTGTTGGGGTGGAGTTGACATGAAGGGGATTTTGTATCCTCTGGTTACAATGCTTTTTACCCAGGAGTCTGAGGTGAGAGTTAGCCAGGCCTGTGGGTATAAAGCCAAGCGACCCCCGACTGCCTCCAGAGCAGGACAGTCGGGCCCCCATTCAGGAGTGCTGAAAAGGCTTACCAGGGATAGGATCTCTGTCGCCTTGGTTCTGCGGACCCCCTCTGCCGCCGGGGCGACGTCTTCCATTTCTGCCCCCCCCCTCTGCCTCTGTGGGGGGGGTCACTCTTTGTAGCCTGGAAAGATCCCAGAGTTTTACGGAACCACATTTTTCCGCCTCGTTGCCCTTTGGGGTACGGTCTAGATGGAGCGGAAAAACGGACTCCGACAGCAGACAGAGTCTTTCCTTCTTGCTCACACCGAGTTAGTGTCTCTTTCACTTTGGGCCCAAAAAGAGTGGCACCATCAAAGGGGGCGTTGGCGAAGGAAGACTTGAAGGCTTCCGCAAATGAGCACAGCCGCATCCAGGATTGTCTTCATAGAGCAATCGCTGAAGCTGCGGCTCTACTCGACCCTTCAGCCGCATACGAGATGAGCCTCATGGACGAGTTCACTATGGAGGTAAGGGTGTTAAGCTGTGCTGTTACCTTATCTGAAACAGCAGCATCTGTGTTACCCTGGAGGGTATCTCTCAGCTCCTTGATGAGATCCCTCTGTAGACGTGTAAAGTGTGTCAAATAGTTTAGCGAACGCATGGAAAAAATCGCTGAACTAAAAACGCGCTTCCTGTATCTGTCCATAGTCCTAGAATCCTTATTAGGAGGATGAACAGAAGAGGAAGACTCAGACATCTCCTTTTTAGTGGCTGCAGCCACCACCATAGCGTCAACCGGAACTCCTTTGGTGATATAAGTCTTGTCCTGGGGAGCGGTAATAAATTTGCTTGGTTTTCGAGGGACCGGTTCCACTGTGTCCGGTGTCTCCCACGCCCTTCGAGCAATCAAATCCATTAATTCATCGAAGGGCGGAGTAACCCAGGAGGTAGAAGGTTGAGCACCAAAAGCCTTCAGCAACACCGACTCATCCTCAGTGGGGGCTAGGGACTGCCAATCACCCCTCTGTTTTAAAATCTCCAAGATGTCCGCAAATGAGACATCCTCGGAGGGGGATTTTGGGGACCCCTCTGACTCATCCAAGTCAGTGTCAGATGTTAGAGATTCCTGCGGGGAATCCAAGTGCCTCCTCTTGCACAGTCTTTTCCTCGGAACCTCATCGGAGGGGGATTCCGGTGAGGCCTCTGGGGAACAGGGGGCACCCTCTGGGGGTGGCTGAGGCAATGGTGCTCTACGCTTTGGATGTGTCGTGGGAACAGAAACAGAGAGCGGCTCCTTAGGGGAGGGAGAAGACGCCTCCGATGAAGTGGTTATCTGTGTAGACAAAACCTTCCTCATAAGGTAAAAAACTCCTGAACCTCGGGTCGAGGACTCCCCCGGTTCTGAAGAACATGGAAGAATCCCAGACACGGGGCCCATGGGTCTCGACCCCAAGGACGGAGCCGAGTCAATCTGCGCCGAGGCCCCGAGAGGGAGAGTCGGCACCGAAAGGTCGGTACGACTCTCGGTCCCGGAACCAAGGAGAGATAGTCGACTCCGTGACTCACCTATAGGTTCCGAAGGAGTCAAGGTCAATGGTGTCGATCGTGCAATGGACGGTTTCGGCACCGAGGGCTCCACTATTATCGGCTCATCCTCTCCCGGCTCCGAAGACTGGAAGGGTCTCGAAGGAGGACCTGTTGGAGATAAAGGGAGGCCTTCTAGTTTCGACACCAATTGGGAGGAAACTGCAATCAACTTGGAAAGGGCTGTGTTCTCCATAAGTTTCTGCACGACACGATCCACATCAGTATCGGATAACGGTCTGGAAGATCGGGTCGAAGGGGCCGAAGATGGCACCGACCGAAGAATGGAAGGTGGCGGTAGCTCCGACACCGGTTCCAAGACCTGGGGCTCAGTGAAAGATAACGTTCGATGCTCTGCCCCGAAGTCTGTGGAACCGGCGAATGAACTTTAGAAGATGAACTCGGAGCCGATGACATGGGCTCCGACATCTTCGACCCCTTCGAGGACTTAGAAGCCTGGTCAGACTTGTCCAAAGCCTCCTGGAAAGCAGGCTTACGAAGTCCCCTGTCTATAAGTTTCCTGCGTCTATCTGTCATGACCCTCCCACTGAAGGAATGGCATATAGAGCAATCCTCTTGCAAGTGGAGAGGGCCAAGACAGTAGACGCAGGAAGTGTGGTTGTCAGTGATGGACATTTTCTGCCCACACTGACACCTTTTAAAACCAGACTTGGCTTTTCAGACATAATTAGCAAAATTTAAACACTAGCTATATTTAAGATATATATATATATATATATATATATATATATATATATATATATATATAGCTATAAGTTATAGAAGAGGTAGGCCCCAAAGGGAAACCCATGAAAAAATAACAGAACTAACTACACTACACACACACACACACTATAGTAAGATCAAAAACTAAATTCTCAATAACTATAAGAACTTTAAACAAAAATAATAACTATCTTATCTGAATATCAAAATTTTCACTGGTCCGAGCTCTCTTATCGATGTGATCCGTTGCAGCGGCAAACTACATCTGAGTAATGGCAGGGAGGATTGTGGGATATAGCCTGGTCTTGAGCTTCTCTAAGATGCAGAGCTTTGCTATGCGGCCGACTCGGAGCCGAGGATCGGCTCCGAACCCCGTGTGTAAGAACAAACGGCGAGATTGAACACTCTCACATTTATCAGTTTATTAAAAGGGGACCGTAACTTGCATCTCATATTTTGAAGGTGACAGCAACTAGGATGGATGTTCATTTTTGCTTGAAAAGTGAATAAAACAGAGTAAACAATTTTTAGCAGATTTTTTGTAATAAGTAGAATGTATTATGATATGGGAATTAGTTTGTTTATGGCTATAGATCATCTGGCTTCATTGCTGTGTAAATTAGAGATTTTGTATGAAATTTGGAGCTGTAAGAACACTGTGTGTTAAGCTCTTCTACGTGTTTCATGAATCCATTCTTGAAGGAAGTTTACAATTTCTTTTACTTTCACTCTTCCTTGTACCCCAAATGTGCACACTTTGCTTCAGTGGCTTCTGTTTCTGGTAATCTGTTTTCAGTGAGAGGCTGTGTGAAAAAGAATTTAACATGCATTTCAAGTTTGGCTGCTCTGCTCTCATGATCTGTGTAGTGTACAATTCGCAGTCCAAGAAATGGCCTTTACCTTACTCACCAAAACGATGGCTACATCTAAACAGAAGACTGATAATTTTCTATTGGAATTGTGAGCTTATTAATAGAAGACTACAGCTTGAGATTTCAAACACTGCTGAGACAAAATGTGTCACACTGCTTTCCTAAGCTTACTATGGCTGGATTGTTCAATGGATCCCTTCACTTTCTTGTGTCATTGGCAGATTACTCCACGTTAAAAGTTGCGTACAGTGAATTCTTTGGCAGGAAGCTACATAAATTCACACAAAAACTAGAGAAAGCAAACAGTACAAGTTCACCTGTCTATAAAACTGTCCCTTTCTGTGACTAGGTCTTCTATCCACATTTTTCTAACATTACAGGTTGTACACTTCCAGGATGGACAGAAGTTTAATGGCTGTAATGGCTCAAGATATTTCTTCCTTCCTAAAAAATTAATTGCTCAGAACAATACCCAAAGATGATGAGTTGCTAAAATAAAAAAGGAAAGAAATACTGGAGGTGTACGTGACATTTGTTTTTCTTTCTGTTGTTAGGGTTCCCCCTCCTCCATTTTCTTCTCTGCTTAATCATTTTGTTGATTTATGTAATATACATATGAATTAATTTGTGAGAGTACTCCATGTGGGTATCAAGAGGATACGCATCATAGGTTTGAGTTTTTAAAGCAGTAATGGAGTAGAGGATGCTATTTCACAGGAATTTAAGTCTAGCTGCTATCAATCCCTTGCAAACAGTGCAGGCTTTTTAATATTTAATTTGACCTTTAATTAAATCACTTCTCTATAACACTGACAAAAATTAACTTCTTGCTTGCCTTTCAAACAACAATTTCAGTTCAATAAAAACTTACTACTGCTCACTCTTGAACTGGAGTGGCAATAGGGATTGTCTGATGTCTTGTTTGTTTGACACCAAACTTCACATGTATGTTCCCAGTGCAGTGTTGTCGCCTCACAGTACGACGTTGTCCTGTTCGATTCTCAACTAGAGCGTCTTCTGTGTGGAGACATGCGTGAATGGGCGTACCTTCGTTGAAGGTTGTGCGTCAGAGCTGGCAACTCGGCATGTAAAAATCTACTGCCAATCATTAGCGGACCGGAGTCCCGCTGTGGCGACCCCTAACCGGGAAAAGCCGAAAGACACAACAACCTGCTGCCTCCTTTCTTTACTTTGCTTTACTGCTATCTAAAGGCTACCCAGGAAACGGCAAGCAAATTTAGGAACTGTAGATTATAACCTAATGAAAGAGGGAGTACAGGGGACCATACCACTCAACCTCTTAGTGGAAGAAAGCTGTACAAAGTGAGAAATAATGGGGAGAGGGGTCAAAGGCCCCAAAATAGGGACATATTTTAAATATTGCTACTGTAAACTTATAAAGCTGGTAGAAAGACATTTTGCATTACTATATATTTTCTAAAGGAAATTAATTCTGAAACTCCTAATATCTGTCATTATTTAGAGTTATTTTGTGATTTCAGTCCTCAATGATTTGCCAGACAACAACAAATTTTATGAGCAACAGATCAAAAAGAGGCAAAAATCTGGACATTCTTTGCAAACCTGGATATTTAAGAGGTATGCAGGGGGCAGCCCCAAAAATTAATTATTAAAAGATCAAAAGGAAATAAAAAAAACATCTTTTATGGTCCAAGATCAAGCAGTTAAAAATGTCTTGATAGCTTTACAAAGAATAAGTAATGTTAGAACACAATGGCAATTGTTGGGTAATATTTGTGTGACCCAGCACGCAAAAAAGTATAGGTTATTTTTGGAGAAAGAGAGCAACAAGACTAACAGGAAAGATCTACTGGAAGAAATGGAGTAGAATTACACCAGGATAAGAGGAAAGTTAAAAGGTGCATTGTACATTTGTGAAAGGGAATATACAAAGCTGACTATTCCGGAGCTATGCTTTTTTCCTGCCTTCTTTGCTTCCCAATTCCTGATAACCATGTGAACCAGTGCTGTAGCCTACACTACACTTATTCATTCTGCATTATGGGGTAATAGTATCAGTGTGGTACTGCTGCCATCCATACAAGCCATCAGTGTTTTCTCCCTTAAGCCCTTACTGTCCCCCTTTCTCTTGCATGCCCAGACAGCACAGAAGAGATGGCTATGAAATGTGCAATGCAAGGCCTGTTACGTATTTCTACAGCTGATGCAGCTCTCAAAAAGACCTGCTCCTCATTATAACCAGATGCCTCTACCCAGACTCCAGTCTCCACGTGGAAATGCTGATGGAACGAGTACTCCAAGATACATACCCCCAACCCTTTCCCAAGTGCAAAGAAGCAATAAGGGAAAGTGCTTGGAACAGTAACCAAAACCATCTGATGTGAATCATACTTGATACAGCATCCCTGTATGCCACTGAACTAGGAGGTTGAGGAGTGCAATTCTGATAAAAAAAGGGATAACATGGATGTAACAGTGAAAGATACAGTCATAGACACATGTATCTGAGACTTGAAATTAAAGGCAGACAAGAAACAAATACAGCTGGATCTAGGTGAATTTCACGAAAAACGAGTTTTTGGGTGCAACTTCAATTGTAAACAACTTTTCAGAACTGCATCTGTTAAAAGTGTTTTCTCATGGGAGATAAAGCCATTGTGACCCTATTACAACTACAATTAACCCCATGGTTGTTATAATAAATCAGTTAGGGGAAATCCCCCTCTTATAATGGACCATACTGGAAGTAGGCATTCTTGATGAACTGACCAAACGTAGCAATGTGCATGGCTGACAATCTAGGAATTAATCTAGTCTCAGTATGTACAAGTAGAGTTGACATAAGATGGCATAAAAGTTCATGTAGAGCACAGAATGGCTCACCTGAATGGTAAACAGCAGGAGGAAGTAAAGTAAACTTCCATATATACTAAGACAGACTACAGTGCTTGGAATATTTCATCTCATTTGGGGGCACAAACACAAGAAAGGGGGTCTGCCAGCGGTATGGGTAAAAATCCTAAAAGAACTTGCCCTAGCACTGCTAGTGCAACTTATCTGCTTGCTTTGTTCATGGTCTAGTTTTCGCCAGAAAGTGGGGTGAGGCTGAATCCAACTCACCATATTCCTCCTAATCAAAAAGCTTCAAAACGACATCATGAGTCAACTGTAAAACAACTCATAATGAACAAACTCTCCCTACTTAAACTATGCATCATTCCAACCCTGCTTGCTGTCTAGAGCCTACTAGCAGAAATATAAGCAGTATAAAGCCAGCACAAGCAGCAATGCCACATAAATACAGCCAAGCTAGACATACATATTCCATTACAAGCACTAAAATGAGGGCTAACAAACACTTACAGCCTTTATGTAGTACCTAGCTAGTTCAAAGAAAACATTCATCTGTCTCTTAGTAGAGGGCACAGACCATTTTTTTTACTGACTGTATTTTAGTTGTGGTCTTACAAGACCTCTTCCTATAAAGTACGCTAAGTACTTGGCTTCTACCATACCCAGTTTACTTTTCTTAGCATTTACAGTCAAGCCTTCATACCATATGGATTCTGACACAGCCTGCACTTTAGGGAAGACTCATTCAGAGAATTTAAGTGTTTTGTAATGTCTTCCCTTACTGTTTCTGAGATTCTGGTTCTCTGTAAAGTCCAAATCTAACTTTCACTCCAGGTGTCATGTCTACACTGTTAAATAAATTCAGTTTAGTTCATCCAGATATTTCTGAAAGTTCTCTCTTATTTTTAAGGCAATTTCTCTTACTTCTAGCTTTTGTACTTCATCCACACTTTAAGAGGAGACTACCTGGACTCTCTTGGAGGAAGTTCAGCTTGCAAACTCTCTGAAGAATTCTCTGCTTCATTCCATGGCATCAATACACTGAAGTTGTACATTTAGCCTACCTTTCTCTTTCCTGACCATTTACTCTTAATTTAATGCATTTATTCTTTCCATCACTTTCCACAGTTCCCACTATTTGGTTAGAATTCTGTTTTTTGTAAGGGGTATTAACGCCAACGTGTGGTTTCCTGGGCTAACTCCCTTAACTGGACATTCTTATTATAAAGTCATTGTTGCATATCGTGAACTCACTGTATATGCTCCCTTACTATGGACAATTATAGCCTTACTCTAGCCTGCAAACGAGCAGTGTTCTATCACACTTCTGAACGGTGTCTTAATCTTCCCAAGTTTTCCTGGCAACATCAAGCAGCCTTCTTGAATGCCTGCCATACACAAGTTCACATGGAGTAAACACAATTGATGCTGGTGGCAAACCACTTAACTGCAAATAGTAAGTAGGGTAATAACTGGTCTCATTTTTTTTAACGTCTACATCAACAACTTTCCTTAGCAAGGATTTTAGTGCTTTATTAAACCTTTCTACTAATCAAACCATTAGTGTGTGGCAGAACTGATATCTTCAGCTGTTTAACTTTCAATAAATGTCCTAACTGATGCAGTACCCTTGACATAAAGGAAGTGCCTTGGTCAGTAATTCTCTTCTTGAGACCCCACTCTGGAGAATACAGTATCAGTTCCTAGCAACAGTCATAGCTTTGCATAACAGCACTGCCTCTGTAAATGTGGTGACCTAGTCTGTTATGCCTAGTATGTACTGATACCCATTGGTAGATTTTAACAATAGATTTTAACGAGGACTCCACAATGTCCAGAGCAATACATTCAATTGGTAATTCTATGGCATACACTGAGATGCAGGGTCTTTTACATCCAGTACTGGTGCAGTTTTCTGATATGGATAAAAGGCACAGACGTCATCTCTCTCTCTTTCATTATGCTTAGCCAGTCAAATCTGGCTAATACTCTTGCCTAAATTCTGTCTGTTCCCAGGTGTCCTAAAACATGTGACTATGGGCTAGCTTCATTACTAGTATTGTACAAGATTTTGGCACTAGTAATTGATGTAGAATGTCTTCATTTTCTTCACTTAATCTATATTAGAGGTCACTTTTAGCTAAAATGGAGGATAAAAAGTTTTAAGAGCATCTTTTTCAACATCTTCCCCATAACCTTAAATTCTTCTGTACCCTACTTACAGTATCCTCTTCCCACTGTGCTTTTTATGTGGCTTACTTCTAAGTCCACTGATTCAGCATTACTTTCTTCAGTATCCTGTTTTGAGCTTCAATGGCCTCTTGCCCTAAAAACTGGCACAACAACTTATGTGTCTTCCCCTGCCAAGGGTAGCTGTAAACCAAATTGCTCTCCGCTTTAATTTCTTGGGAATCAGCATAGGCCTCGAGTGATATTTTGTATGTGTTGTTCTCTTACACCTTTAGCAGATGTATATACCACCCTTTCACTTTCTTTTATTTCCCTATACTGCTCCCTCACTACAAAAAGTATATCAAGACAAAATTTATTATCGGTTTTATATTTTTCTTGGTTCACAGATCTTGCTGCTTAGAGTTAAACCATCAAGCATTCTCTGCTTTTTACAAGCAGAAACATGCTCATAAATCTGCTTTCTCCAGTTTAAGTCTTTACTCTAAGTCTTCACTCAAGTGCCTTTCTCTTCCTAAGTATGTCCAAGATTCTCTGCTAATACTTCTTGTAAGTCTCTGTTCTGACCACTGTCTTGTACTGATTCTTGCCCGAGCTCCTTTACTGACATCCCCTACAGTTTTGGATTTCTGTTGCTCTATCATTATGGAATGCTTCTTATAACACTGCTTTACTGCAGCTATACAAGGCCACCTCCCTCCCTACTCTTAGAACAGTGAGCCAACATTGGCCACTCAACCCCCACCAAACCCATGTCAATAACTGACCATGGGCCATATGGGGAATAGTAAGGGCTTTATCCCCCTGCACCACAGGGCTACCTTTCTCCACTTCCACTCATAATGAAAGGGTATATCAGCTTGCCACAATATGTCTATAGATTCTTTATCTTCCAACAGTTTCCAAAGTAATTTAAAATGGGCAAAATCTTTTCCCCGTACTACACCACGAGTCAAATCAGGGGTTACTACCATAAGATGTAAACAAAAGTTATGTACTCATCATAACGATAGAACTGTGTTATCTTATTTTCTTCTGGTTCAACAGATAGGTCTCAGATCCTACTCAAATCTGGTTTCAGCACTTCCAAAAATGTAGATCAAGGGCTCTGGCTCCTTCCCTACCCATAATCCCTCTCTTCCCCTTCCTGAAATCCTCAGATTGAGTTTGTCCATTAACTATATTATAATATTACTGATACCCGTGCCAAAAAAAAAAAAACATGATCTGTACATGAAGAAGATAACCAACTGAGGCTTGCAGGACTCAGTATATCACCCATTTTTTAACATACCATAGTTGACAATTTGAAAGGGGAAGGAGTGAGGGATGTTGAACCAGCTGAAAATAGAACACTGATCTGTTGTTATGGTGAGTACATAATTTTCATACGCGGTGTTCTCTGATTCAACAGATGAGACAGATAACTACAAAATTCCTGGGAGGCATCAAGGAAGGATATTCCTAAGCACAGCTAATTTATAATGAAAACAAAGGTGTGAACAGGTGACCATGCTGCATCAGCAGATTTCATTAATGGGCAGATTTTGTTGAAAAACAGTAGATGTTGCCACTGACCTTGTTGAATCAGCTTTTTTTTTTTTTTAGATAACAGTAAACCCAACTTTTCATAAACAAATATAATATGGTTTGGCACCTTGAAAGGGTAACCTTAGAAACATTACACCCTTACTTGACTTTGGAAAAGGCAACAAATAAATGGATCCTTTGTCCTGTGAATATAAAACATGAGTTGACTGTGAACACCAAGTAAATGTAATGCATTCTCCTTTGAGAACTTCGGGAAGAACAGTGGAAGATAATGTTAGATTCAGATGCCACCTTACGAATGAAAGAAGGATTAGGTTTTAGGAAGACTTTATCCTTACAAAAAATCAAATAAGGTGGCCTGCAAGAAAAAGCCTGTAATTCTGAGGTTCTTTTGGCTGGAATGACTACTTAAACTCTACTGAAGCTGCTGGTTTAAAAGGGGATTGAGCAAGGGCTTGCAACATTACCGTAATGTCCAAGGGTGGAAGAGTATCTCTGACAGTAGGTCTGAGAGGAAAAGTCCCCTTGAAGAAGGCTTTAGAAACTTTCAAAGAGGCTATCAGTGCCTGATTATGGCCAATATGAAAGTAAGAAATTGTTGTTAATTGGATGAACAGACGTACTCTTTTTGGACAGTTCCTTTATTTTGGCCACTGTAATAATCATAGCATTTACCAGGGGACCTTTACTCCAGTGTGTCCTGTCTTTAGGAGCTGCTAAAATCTTCAGAGGTTTCTCTGGCATGGGGCTCGGGTGTGTCAAGTTCCTTCAAAGCTCACTGAGCCACTGAATCAATGAAGGCCATCAGAAAGGACCATCCAGGGAAAGCCAATTCCTGCTGAGGAAATAAACCTTTTAATATTAACTTGTTCTTGTGACTTTGCAAGGCCATATGTCCACAAGAGGCACATGCTTCACAGAGTCCAAGTGTGCTGCCCCCAAACAACAGACACAAAGGCTATGGGGGTCCTGTGGAAGAATTTTATGGCCACAGTTGGAGCATCTTTTAAAACTTTTATCAGAAACATCTGTAGAAAAAAGGAAAGAACACCACTCTAAATGAACTCTAAAGAAGCTAACCAGACTAAACAGTCTTACAATAAGATGGATGGTATAACAATTTTTGTTTTCATTTAACAAGAATTGAAAAGTTAAGCCCAAGAGTGTTTAAGCACTTAAACAAAGAAGACAATTAGCTGGGAAGAAGGCTATCCTAAGTGAAAAAGTACAGAAATAAGAGAAATTTTGCTAGACATTTTAAAAATGAGAGATCGTCAGAGCTCTTGGAAATTCATGACCTTTTGATCAGGTGGTAAAAGAGATCTGAGGATTTTTGGGAGGGGAAGAGAGAAGTTATGGGTAGGGGAGAAGTCAGAGCCCTGAATCCACACATTTTGAAGTGCAGAGACCAGATCAAGATGATCAGAGACCCATCTGTTGAATCAAAGAAAAAGGACAATACAATCAATTTTCTAGAAAGATCTGAATTTCTGCGTTTGTAACTGGATACTCTTTGCTGTCACTATGAATTCCATCATCTCTGCTTTCTGACTGTTACAAATTTTATGCTTAAAGCTAGAGAAAGTCTGACAATGGAAATCATGTTTCCAAAATCTAAGAGCGCTTACATCACCCCTCCATCTAAAATATAATACATTTTTTGCCTTGGTTGTTACAAAGTGACACACAACTGACTCAATTACATTAGATGTCGGATCACCTACTTTCAAAGCATGAATTCTAGTGTTTACATTTCTGCTGGAAGCATTCTCTTCAGAGTTAGAAGCAAAGAACTTAGTAATGTGACCACATACTCTCTCAAAAGCAACAAGGACTCTGGCCCAGTGGTAGTACTATGATAGCTCTCTGAACCTTTACTGATGAATTTTTTTTGTTGATGTCACTCAGGCATTTGACTTGAATAACCATAGCATCCTTCTTAAACCTATGATAGAACTCAAAGTAGTTCACAAGCCTGAACCTTTTTCAAAGACTTCCATTCCAACAGATCCTTAAAGGTGATAATCAAGTCCTCCATATCCCTAGAAGCTCAAGTTAAAAAAAATGTTCCCCAAAGATTCATCCTTGTTCCATTACTTTTTTCCATCTTCAACAATAATATGCCAACAGACCTACTTTAACTTCCACTCGTTATATACTGACAACATAATCATATTCAAATTCAGCTCATCTCACTCAGAACTACAGAGACTGCTCCAAGACAATCTCATTCTCACCTGCTGAATTAACACTGACAAATTACTTCTTCTTAATCCCACGAAAACTAATCTCAATACAAATAAAATCGTACTTTTTGGTTCTGAAAACCTCCCAGAACCTTAGACATTAAAGGTCAAAACAATAATGAAACAGAAACCACCACTTCCATCAAATACCTAGGAGTTGGGCTTGCCCAATTACTGAACATCAACTTGACATCAACAAAATCAGAACTAACATGAACCATGTACTTATTCTGGGTCCATAGGATTTTCAACTCCCTGTCCCCATCACCTGGATTCTCCATAGGATAAAGTATCATTTCTATCCAAATAGAGTATGACCTTCCCTTAAAAGCTGCAGTCTCCAATAAAAAAAAAAAAAAAGACAACTTCTCAATCTACTACTAACAAAACCTGCAGTTTCATCACTAATTTCCAAGGTAAAAATACCTCTGTCACACTATCTGAAAGCAAACTGGCTTCCTATTTAAGAGATGACATTTTACTTGTCTATTCAAACTGTTGTACCAACATCTTTACACCCCTTTCAGCCAAACTCATTACTACAACACCCCAATACAACATAACATCAAAAGTTGTTCACGTTTCAGTCCTATCCAACAAATCTCCAGATTCAAACTACAAAGCATTGGCCACATTTTTTTCTCTTTGATCTCAAGCTTTGGCAATCAATTCTTAAAAACCTAAAAGGCCCTAAACAACTATAATAATTTCAGGCTCCAGTTCAAAGCCTGACTGATCAATCTAAGCCAATGAACTGTTCACAACTTTGTCATTCTCTATTTTGCACACTCTACCCCCCATTAATAATGCTATATTCACAATTTTAAACTAGAAATTTTCCCATCTGTACTTTTCAATCTGTTTATCGTAAAACTCTGTGCATACTGCATATAATTTCCTATACAAACACACACACACACTTTGTAAGTCTAGGATCACAAGTTCATAAGTATTTACTAGGCTTGTGGTCAAGGAAACCAGTGAAGGAACCTAGCCCAACCATCAAATGCATGTTAAATCACATGCTAATTATATATACTTACTCCAAGATTGCATGATCCCTGGGGAAGGGACAAATCCCTCTACCATGGGGACTGCCAATCTGACAAAGTGGCTGACTGTACACCGTCTGAATATCCAAATTTTGACTCACTCTAGTCCCTCCTACACATATATAAATATATTTATAAAATGTTTATATATCTATATCTACATACATCTATATAAATATATTTTACATACACACACACACACATAGATATATATATATATATATATATATATATATACATATATATAATCTGCGCATATATTTACTTTTTTTTTATATGTATATGTACATACCCACATATATAAAAAAACACAGACAAATCATTCAGTAAAAAACTGCTAAAATGGCCCAGCCAAGCTGCAGTCTTCACTGTGTAATACCTTTAACCTCCTGTACTGGAGGCCCATAGGATATATGCATATAAGCCCTTAAGGACATACCAGTCTTTCAGCTACATTTGTTATGACAGCCCATGACTTTTTACTTTTTAAGTCTTTATGGGGTTTTCCTGCAGCATATATGCTTGCAATATACTGTTCCAAATGCATGCGTTTTTGACAGTTCATTGCCTTCACATGTTATCAAGACTCCATCTTGTTGACTGTAGGAGATTTTGAACATAGGCTCATCAACTATTTCTGTGGTATCTGAACTGTGTTTTCATGCAAGTAATTGTGGTACAAATGCATTTGGAAAGAGTCATTTCAGCTCAAGCTGAATATGGCTTTTAAATCGCAGCAGCTTCTTTGAAGACCCATTTTCCCTTCATGCTACACCCAACAAAATTTGCAGAATTGTGTAGGCTTTTGGTGAGTTGTCATGCTTCTACCAGTCCAGAAGCCACCTCAAGTCTGTAAAGTAATCTGAGTTTTTTAAGCAAAACAATGATTCTCAACTGCATTTTTTTTAGTTTTACCAAGACTAGAAACATGAAAAGGAGTCCTCTAAAAATCAATAATAAAAATGAGGCGGGGGATTTTGGGGAAAGGCCCGACAATGACATCTTTCGAGCTACTATGAAATGGTTTAATGGAAATAGAGAGAATATGAATCTGATGAAAAGACTTTCCAAGGCCTTAGCAGACCACAGAGCAAAACATCGCAGACCTAGAATTTTTTTTGGGGGGGGGGGGGGTTTCAGTCAGGCTTCTTATATAGTGAGGTCTCATAGTTCAGAAGTAGAAAGGTAGGAAGGAAGAAGGAAGGCATTGAAAAAGGACCCCAAATCATTTTTTTAAGGATCCACTTCTTATTCAGTTAATCTACTTTCAGAAGTGGTTTGGCTGGAACAGGTCATTGGACTGAATGGAATGGCATACACAATTGATATATTCATAGGTGTGTACTAGACTAAACCACAACTGCCTTTTTAAGCCTAGCTATACAACCTAAATCTCTGACAAGTTCTAGTACCCTTAATAAGTGTAAGCAGGTGCTTGGAAGATGAAATATTTAAAAGCAGAGGCATGGGGGATGAATCATTTACAGACTACATGTGTCCATAACAGACACAGATGCCAAACTAGGGATACATTTCCTGTTCCGTATTCAACTGTCCAAGGAACGCTTGAAATGGGTTAGGGAGGAACTTTGCTTCACATGCATGGAGAGCCTGTTCCAGAGAAGGGGTAGTCTCTGTGATACATACCCATCTCTCCAGCAGGTCATATGTATGTCAAGTCTTTAAAATGGGTAATTCTGGTGTTATCTGTTTTGTGGATAAGATCCATCATGGTGGGTCTCTGACTATGCCTGTATGGCAGGCATAGATCTCCTGTCATGATGTGGTCTGCACAGGACATGCTACTTACTCCCTGATATTTTAATGAGTAACCTTTGTGGACATTCTAATTGTTGATAGGGCATTGGTTATGGTAAGATTTTACACAACTAACAGTCTCTCTGCCTTCAAAACTTTACTTCACTCATACCTAACTTCACAATGGGAATGCTCTTGCTCCCATCCTACATAGCTTCCTTGACCATAGTTACTCCCCACAAGCTAATACATCTGTAAATAACCTCCTATAGTCTTATAACTCCTAGCAATAGCTGTAGGAACTATCATATTTTACAAGAACTACAATTTATTACTAATTAGCTCCTTCAAATGCCAATTTATTGCAACTTGTTACTATGTATTTTTCAAATTCTCTCATATCTTGTAATTATTCTAATTTGTAATCTTGTAACTTCTAGCATTTGAATGTGTATTTTGTATTTTTCTGGAGCTTTTCTCCCCAGGACTCCATTGAAAAAAGGTTCCTCGTGGTCCAATGGACCATCCTGGCAAACAAACTGCAAATAAATAAATAACTATTCTATGTCCTTCTATTCTCATGTTGCAGTATTCATAACCTTTGGGTGAGTGCCATAGCTCAAAGGGAAGAAGAACAGGGTGATTTGGAACCATTTTCCAAAAATCCATGCATGACCGCCCTAGCAAAACTTGCTCTACATCTGGAGATGTGGTGCAGTTTGTAGTGTTTGGTGAAAGTATGGACAGATGTCCAGGTAGCTGCTTCTAGAATAGAAGCAGTGTTCAGCCCCGGGAAAAATGCGCCAGAGGAGGCCATGGCCCTAGTAGAATGGGCTTTTATGTTAGAGTCCAGGTGTTTGCCATGGTAGGTATAACAAAAGGAGAAGGCTTTGGAGATCCAGGTAGAAACAGTCTGCTTTGTCACAGCTTTTCCAAGAGCACTGAGGTGAAAGGAGACAAATAGTCACTCTGATCTCCTAAGGGATATGGTCTTGTCTAGGTAGAATCTTAGTTGCCTGTGAACATCAAGGGAATGTAGGACTCTCTCAATGTACTTTTGGGATTGTGGAAAAAAGGTGGGAAGCTGGATAGATTGGTTCAGGGACAACTCATTGATCACCGTAGGCATAAAGGACGGGTTACTTCATAGGGTTACCCTATCCTTGTGGAAGATTAAAAAGGGTGGGGTGACCATGAGGGCCTGGAGCTCGACACTCTCCTGGCTGATGTCAGGGCCAGCAAAAGCACAGTTTTCCAAGTGCAATACTTTAGACAGGCTGTAGCTTCTGGCTCAAATGGGGAAACGGTGAGCTACTCTAACACATAGTTCAGGTCCAAGGGTGGTGGAACTGGCCTCCTGGGGGGCCTGAGGTGTAGAACTCCTTTCAGGAATAACTTCACTTGAAGTCTAGAAATAAGTGGAAGGTCAAGAGGCAGACCAGCAGAAATAGCAGCAAGGTGGGTCTTAGAGGAATATGCCAACCCTGCCTGCAACAATTCACATAGATAAGACAGCACTAAGGGGACGTCTCCTTGAAATGGGTCTAGCTGTCTTTTTAGACACCAAATGGAGAACATTTTCCAGATAGAATCTCCTAGTATTAGGTTTCCTGGCCTCCTGCAAGACATTTATAGCATGTCCTCAGAGTAAAGGTGTCTGAAAGGGATCAAAACTCTTATCACCTACAAAGTTAGGCTCAGACATTCCAAGTGGGGTTGAATTAGGGATCCCTTGTCTTGTGTGAATTGGTCCACTCTGTGCCCTTGGCTAAATCCAGAAGGAGGGGAAACCAGTGCTGTCTTGGCCAAAAGGGAGTCACAAACAACATTTTTGGTTTGTCCTACTGAATTTTCATTATGACTTTTTGTAAGAGAGGGAAGGGGGGACTGCTTACAGAAACATCCCCTTCCATGAGATAGAGAAGGTGTCCATCACCCTCACTAGGGGGCTGGGTGCCCTGTTACAAAACTGTGGAAGTTGTCTGTTCAGAGGGGAGGCAAACACATCTACTTGTGGCATACCCCCACCTGTGGACTATGTCCAGAAATGCATCCCTGCGTAGCATTCATTCATGGGATTGTGACATGGACCTGCTCAAGATGTCTGCCTGAGTGTTCTGAGCTGAGGGGATATAAACAGCCTAGAATGACTCCATGCTGGATCACCAATTCCCAGGCCTGAAGTACAAGTTTACATAGCAAGTATGATCTTGTTCCCCCCTGTTTTTTCACAAACCAAACAGTAATGTTGTCTGTAAAAAACTTCAAGGGTCCTTGCTTCAGAATATTTAGGAAGGCCCTCAATGCAAAGATGAGAGCCCTCATCTCTCAGATGTTGATGTGCTCCCTCTTTAAGGGGCCTATCCATGTGCCTTGCACCTTCAAGCTGCCCAAAGCAGCTCTCCAACCCAGGTCCAAAGCATCTGTGAACATTTCCTGGACAGTAGTTAAGGGCTGCAAGGGAAGTCCTGGGTTCAGAGAAACTTGATCCATCCACCAAAGAATCTCCTTCCTTAGGCATGGTAGGAAGGGAATGGTGTGGTCCAAGGGGTGGGAGTGTTGGGTCCATGTGGACCTCAGGTACCACTGAAGCTTCCTCATATGGAGTCTTGCCAGTGACAGCATGGGGACTGTAGAAGCTATATACCCTAAGAGGCTGAGGTATTCTCTTGCTATCATTGCAGGTGTGTGGATGACAGACAACAGGTATTCCTTCAGGCTTTTGGGATGGGAGGAATGCCATCATACCATCTGTCATGATTCTGCACCCCAGGAAAACTTGGTCCTGGGAGGGGTTTAGGCTGGATTTGGGGAAGTTGATGGTGAAAACCAAGAGAATGAAGAACAGAAATGACTGCCTGGAGATGGTTCTGGAGGGTACTGTTAATCTGCCTGGATCAGGAGGTCGTCCAGATATGGGAAAATCTGTGTCTCTAGGACCCTGAAATAGGCTACCACTGGAGCCAGACACTTGGTGAATACCCCTGGAACAGTAGATAGTCCAAAGGGTAAAGTAGAGAACTGAAAATGTGAGGAACCCACAAGTCAAGCATAAGTACTTTCTGTATTTGGGTCGGATGGGGATATGCAGGTAGGCATTTTTGATGTCCAAGGTGGCCAAAAATGTCTGAAGCATTAGCAGTGGAAATAGAGTCTGATGCGTGAGCATGTGGAAGGTGACTACTTGAAGAAAAAGGTTGAGGTGAGAGACATTCAGGATGAGTCTCCATGGGCTGTCCTTTCTTGGGACCAGGAAAAGTCTGGAGTAAAAGCCCCTTACCTTTTTTGGCACAGGGACTGGTTGGATAATCCCTTGAGAGAGAAAGTTGTCCAAGACTGGTTGGAACACGGGGCAGATGGTTTTTTGGTGGCTGTGGGATGCTTCTTAAGATTGGAGGGAATGGCCCAAGTCATGAAGTAACCTTCTTCTATGACCGACTAGATCCACTTGTCTGATGGAATGCTTTTCCAGAAAGGGAGACAGTGAGAGAGTCTCTGGGAAAGGGGTATAGGATCTGGAGGGGGAGGAGGAGGAGGCAGGTAGTCACAGACTGAAACTGAGGTTTCTGGGTTGGTGCCTGAGCAGGCCTGGAAGGTGGCTGCTGCTTTCTGGAACTCTTTTTGCCCCTAGTAGGAGAAGCAGAATGTTTTCTAATGAAGTGGGTCTTAGTAGGATAACGTCTATGGAATTTAGGAATAGGTGACACAAATAAATGTTTCAAGTCCTGTAGTTCGTTCCCCTTCTGTTGAAGGATTTTGAAAGATTCTGCCACTTGGGCCCCAAACAAGGCAGCATTGTCCAGGGGAGTACCTAGAAGTTTAGCCCCGACATTGTCTGGTAGGGATTGGAGCCTCAACCAACAGCACCTTGTTAGCACTGAGGCAAAAGCTTCAGATCTGGCCGAGGCCTCTGCAGCATCATAACTGCATTTGATTGAGTGTCTTGTCACTTGTGAGGGCAAGGAGATCAGGTTAGAGATGTGTGACTTTGTAGGCAAATCAGGGAGATCATCCAAGAGCTTTGAAGCCTGAGTGAAAAGGGCAAGGGAATACTTAGACACATTGGGTCTGGTAGTTGATGGCCCTAAATTCCAAAGTGGCAGATGTGTACACCTTCTTGCCAAGTCTCTCCATAGTCTTACTGTCCTTAACATTATGAAGGACAAAGGTAGAGGGTAGCAGTCTGGAGGGTTTGTCTGCAGAGACAGCTGTGGTACCAAGATCTGCAACAAGGCCTTTTATTAGAAATTTCACCCATTCTGAGGCCTTATGAAATCTGTCAGGCCTTCTAGGAGCAGGGGGTTGGGATTCAGGATTTTTAGAAGCTGCAGAAAATGTGTCTAAGAAGGCTGGTAGGACTGGTGGAATGGCAGAAGGTGAAGGGTTATCCATTTGTAGGAGGTTCATAATACCTCTTTTGGACTTCAGACATTTCTGTGGAGTCCCATTTAAAAACTGTCTCATCCGAAAGATGGTTTCTCCAAAGGTAAGGTTCTCCACAGGGGAATTCACCTCAGCAGAGTCCTCCTCTGGGGAGGCATATCCTATTGGGGAAGGCATTTGTGAAGCATACGACAGAGAATCCTCTGAAAAAGAATCTGAAGAGTCTTTGGCCTCTACTGTAAGAGGTTCTACAGTCAGAGGCCTAGGGCTAATAACAGGAGGGGCAGCCGGAGAAGCAGCCATGGAAGGCCTAAGAGCCATAAAGGCATTAAATAAACACTGAGAGAAAGCTTGCAAATCAGGCAAGCTCTCAGGAGGTGAAGTCACATTTTTGGTCTTCTGTTTCTTTTTTAAAGAAGAAACAGGCCTGGAGGGTGTATGCCCTAAGGAGGGCCTAGGTTCAAAAGCTTCACTAATGTTGGAAGGACCACTCTGGATGCCTGCAGTGAGCAGAGGTTTCCCCTCATTTTTGGTATCAGATGTATGCATTACCTCAATGGACATGCTTTCAGACTCTGCTGGTTCTGAACATTCCTCTAGGAGTACCTCGGCCACAGGTGGAACATCGGGTGGAAGATGTTCAGCAGTAGGTTCAGGCCTGGTAACTTTGGCCTTCTTTTTCGGTGGCTCGACGGTATGGCCGGACAGCCCTTCCATCACAACAGCGAGACGGAGGCATTGGTTCTCTAGATAGATATTAAGGGTGTGCAGATGACTGCAAAGAGTCTTTGGGACAAAGGCCTGACAAATTACACATGACTTGTGTAGTAGTTGGGCCCTAGGCAGAACAGACACAGGTCATGGGTGTCCTTATGTGAGATCTGATGTCCACACCTGCACTTTCCTTTTCTGGATGATATGAACCTGAGTAGGCATGCAGTGACCACAAAAAGAACAAGAAAAAGGCCCCAATGAGGTACTTATCTTTAAATCACAGGATCTGATGGCAGAGATGACAGGATGAGCTGACGTTCGACTGGTGGCAGAGAAGTTCTGAGGAAGGTAAGTGCAGATGTCACTTTTATGGCCCATGCACCCTATGGCCCAACATCAGATGTCCTACGTACCTTGCAGTAACTAAAGCCTTTGTATACTGGCCGGATGTTCAGGTCGCTAGGCAGAGGCTAGCCCAAAGGTTATAAATACTGCAATATGAGAATAGAATGACATCATTAGTGATGGTGGGAGATTCTACGACTGCTCATAATTTGCAATAATTTGCAAATTTGGTCAGCCAGAGGCCCTTGACATTGGCCTTGATTTCAAAGTAAATACTAAAAAAGAGCTGTCCCACGACCGATGCCCGAGAGATTCTGCTTGTGACTGGCCTCTTTGTAAAGGTGGACTCCCCATTTCTAACTTTCTGAGTCCTGTCTGTGAGATAGCTGACTATCCACCGGGTGACATAAGGGTTTATAACTAACCTCTTGAATTTACCAACAATGCCCGAGTGGGGTATTGTGTCAAATGCCTTGGTCAGATCATGACAGCTAGTGTAAATTGTTTTGCCTTCATCCATTGCTTTGGTGACCTACTCTGACCTCCTCAAAGAAGTCTATCAGGCTCTTGACAAAACCAAATTAGACAGAGTATGACTGGAGGGCCAAGCATGAACTAGAGTGCCCCTGGAGGATCCCCGGGGGGGTGGGTACAGAGTGAAAATCTTGCTGCACTTCGCGTTGGAAAGAGAGGCGAAGAGATTGCAGCAAGGCTAACCTCACTTTAGAAAGATCTATTCTGCTACTGAAGGTTTCAGAGACCATTCGTAAAGCATCAGAATAGATCTGCTGAGTCTGTCTTCCAGGATTTTGGACCTCCCCGGAATGTACATTCCCACCAGAAAATGGCTGGTAGAGATTGCCCACTCTCACGATCACATGGCTTTGTGACAAAGGGGGTAAAAGACCTAGCTCCCCCTGTTTGTTGGTGTACCAGACTACAGACATGTTGTCTGTCTGGATGGCAATCCTCCTCTTGACATGAATAGCTTGTAACGTCAACAGCACTGCCCTCATCTCCAGAACCCTGATATGCAGATGGGTCTCCAGGGAAGACAATGTGCACTGGAATGTCCTTCCCATGCAATGCCCCCCCCCCCCACCCGAGTAGGGAGGCATCTGTGGTCACAGTGGTCATCGGTGTGGGAAGGATAAATGAACAACCCAGAAAGAGATCTATGGATTGAAGCCACCAGAAAAGCGAATTCCTGCAGGCCTGAGACAAATGAACTGGATGAGATAACGGAACTGGATGAGATAACGGCAGATCTAGCAAGGACAATTGAACTGCTAGGGTCTATTGGAGAACCTTCATATGTAGGCGAGCTGTGGGGATCAGAGTGATCGTGGCCGCCATGGACCCCAACTCCCAAAGCACCGACTCTGCAGGAGGAGAATGGATCTGAATAATGTACAGTACATGATGTCTAAAGGATTGAAGTCTGTCCAGAGTTAGAAAAATCTTCCTCTGAATGGTATGTAAATGAGCCCCAATGAAGTCTAGAACTTCAATTGGAGTTAACAGTGACTTGTTGAGATTTATGGTTATGCCCAGCTGGTGGGCGGTCTGGAGAAGGTAATCCCTAGCTTGACAGAGGCGATGCCTGGAGGGAATGCAAAGGAGCCAATCATCCAGGTAGGGGAAGACCTGGAACTCCTGCAGCCGCAAGTGAGTAGCCACTACTACCATCACTTTGGTGAACACCTTGGGGGTGGTGGTGAGACCAAAGGGTAGCGCTCTAAACTGCTAATGATTGGACCCCAGCCATAAGCGGAGGAACCTCCAAGAACGCCTGTCCATTTTGATGTGGTAGCACGTGTCCTGGTGGTCCACTGAGCACATCCAGTTGTTCCTCTGCAGGAAGGGCAGAATGGATTGCAGAGTGACCATCCATAATTTTGTCTTGACAACTGACAGATTTAGGGTTGAAAGATCCAGGATGGGTCTTAAGTCTCCCTTCGTCTTTGGCACTAAAAAGAACCTGGAATAGATGCCTGGTCCAGACTGGTCAGGGAGGAAGTGGCTGGATGACTCGTTCTTCGAGCAGCTTGGAGATTTCAACTGCTGCTTCCTCCTGCTGCAAGGGTGGAACGTCCGGAAGGTGTTGGGGCAGAACTGGTGTTCGAATGAAGGGAACAGAGTATCCTCTGGTTATGATTTACAACACCCAATGACCATCTGTGATAGACTCCCATGCTGTTGGGTGCAGCGAGAGACATCCCCTGACTGCCTCCAGAGGAGCAGTCAGGCAACCCTTTAGGGCTGCTGCGCGAGCTTGTCCAGGAAGGCATTCCAAGACCTCTGGTTCCTCGGACCCCTTCTGCCGCGAGAACGGCATCTGTCATATCCCCCTCTGCCTCTGGGTGAGGGCAAGTCCTGAGCATCATGTGAATAGCCCTGAGACTTCTGGAACCACATCTTCTTCACCCTCCGCTGATTCCGGGAAAAGGATTGTTGTGAGGTTGAGAAGAGGATCCCAAAGGCAGACAAAGTCTTCCCATCTTTCTTGCTCTGGACTAAAGTGTCTTGAACCATTTTTCCAAAAAACAGTGGAAGCATCATAAGGGGCATTTGTAAAACACACCTTGAAGGCCTCAGAGAATGTACAAAGCCGGAGCCAAGCATGAGGCCTAATGGTAACGCCTGTGCCGGCCTCCCTAGAGGCACCTTCGGTAACATGTGACAGCAGCCTCATAGAGGTGTTGGAAATGGAAGTGAGGGTGGCCATATGGGAGGAGAAAAGCTTCTCTTCTGCCGACATTGACCCTGGGGCAGACTCAGCGACTGCTTTGACCAGATTCTGCTGAAGTCTGATCACATGTGCCATGCAGTTCAGCACATGCATGGCAAATGTGGCTGAAGCGTAAACCTGTTTCCCAAAAGGTCGATGGCCTGGAACTCTTGGTCTGGTGGATGGACCACAGAGCTCTCCTGAGCAAGTTCTTGGTGGCTGCTGCAACCACCATGCCATCAACCAGGGATCCCTTAGACCAATGCTGTTTGTCAGAAGGTGTACTTAGAATCTTATCAGGGCACTTGGGGATGGGCTCCACCTTGTCTGGTTCCTTCCATGCCCAAGACGAAATCAAATTCACAAGCGGATCCACAGGAGGGGACACTCAGGAGGTAGAGGGTCCTATGCCAAACACCTACAGGAACACTGACTCATCTGGGTTGGGTTTTTTGACAGACCACCCCCCAGGTTGGCATAGGATTTCCATGATGTCTCCAAAGGAGATATAATCCGGGGGTGACCGGGGGGACCCTCCCCTTCCTCTAAGTCAATGTCTTCTGTGAGGGACTCCAGTGTTGAGTTCAAGTGCCTTCTTTTACATAGAAGTTTCCGAGGAAGCTCCTCGAGGGGGGGGGGGGTCTTTGGGGAGGACTTGGAAACCTGTGGCCATTCCCGGGGGGAACTCCCTGGGGTGAAGAGGCAACACGCTGTCCCTGAGGAGGCAGGATGGCAGAATCTGGACCAGAAAGAGAGGCAGCCAGGACAGACTCAGAGGACGATAACATCAAGGGTCTCAAAGGAGCCAAGAAGAACCCTCTCCACCACGTCAAAAGCAGAGGGGAGAATGAATCCTGGAAGCTGGGACAAATGCCGGATCTGTAACCCTCAGAGTTGACGGGGGAGTCAGATCACAGCCTCTGGACACCGAGACTCCGAGTGGAAGGGCTGACTCTGAAAACCTCGAAGCCAATGCCATCCCTTCAGATCCAGCACCGGGGCTACAGCTCCGAACTAGTCGGAACCAAAACACACAGAACAATGGTCAGAGTTGAGGTACCTGGTACCATTGGCGCAGACCCCTTGACACGGAGAAGGGGACTCCAAAGCCAGAGGTTGGATCAGAGAAGGAGCAATGGGAAGAAAGGCAGACTGCATGCTCCCAGCCCTGGAGGGGGAGGGAGCAGGCAAGACTCCCATCCGGATCTGGGTCCGGATGAATTTCCACATCATCCTGTCCACCTCAGCATCAAAAAGACTGCGGCTGGACCAGATGGAGTAAGCCACAGTTATGGGATTAGAGAGGTGTGGGGGAGAGGCCGATAAAAGGGATGTGCCCCGAGAGATCTCTGGCTCTGGTGAGGAGTGTGGCAACTGGAGCCGATGGGATCCTGGCGAGACTTAGCTGGGGGCTTGGTAGAGGACGCGCAGTTGGAAGACCACTTCCTGAGCCTATCCTGCTCTTTATGTCAGTGCTTCTCCCTGTCCTCATCCCTCTTGGCAAGAGGTTTAGTGTCAGAGGCCAGGGTAGAGGAAGAAGCAGATGTAGAAGCAGAGGCCTTGGAGGAAGGAGGCCTTTCAAGATCAATTTGTTCCTCCTGTCGATCAATGCACGGGTGTTGAAGCCCAGGCAAATCGAACAGCAGGTGTCTAGGTAGGGGACTGCCAGACAAACAACACACAGAGTGTGGCCATCTAAAGGGGGGAGAGCTTATGGCCACACTCTGTGCACTTCCAAAAACCTGGCTTGGGGGTCTTAGCCATGGCAATGAACAACACACACACACTTATACACTAGGGAAAGGGGAAAGAAAGGGGCCTTTTTTTTTTTGATTACAGGACTGACGCCTGAGCGCAAGGAAGGGTAGGGTATAAAACTAGAGGTAAAAGGCTAAACCAGTTAGAAGAGAGAACGAGGTTGAAGAGAGAAGAAAAAGGCCAGAAAAAAATATTAGTTTCACTTACCAGAAACTTGGAGCAAACAGACCACGATGCTGACTAGACGTGTGGCAAATGAGATCTGGGAGACGCAGGGAGACAGGGGCATTATGGGTAGGGGAGGAGCTCGGATCCAATGCTGGAAAATACGGCTGAGTCAGATCCATACCTGATCCGTATTCCCACAGGTTGAAGATCAAATGAAAACAACAACTTCAGATCAGTTATTACAGTTTATTACTGTTAGGATTTGTGATGTGTTTTATGGGTCAGCTGCTCTTTTTTACATCTTTAGTGAGTATTTGCAAGATTTGATATGTGTATCTTCAACAAGGAAAATTAATATCATCCCTTATAGTGGCTATAAAATTTTTGGTGAAGAAGTAAAAAACACTGGTTCAAAGGATACTACTAAGGAAAATAAGTATAGAAACCATCTCAGGTCTAGGTTTTGATGTATTTTGAAATAGGAAGGTTCTGATTAAGAGAACTTTATTTGCTTTGATAAATCAACATGTGCCACATCTGGTTTGTCTGCAGCAAACCCACCTAGTCCCTCAGAAGTATCAAAAACTATGTTCTGGCTTTATTAGTGTTTTTGTTCTTGGGAAGGAGTGTGTGGGAAGGGCTGCAATCGTGGTAGGTAGTGGGAGCACTGCAGACAGATATGGAAGATTTTTAGTTATTAAAGCTCTGGGCCCATTACTACATCTTGTAATTACAATTTTCTGGGGTTAGGTTGTGATGACATGATGCACTCAATGGGACTAGTTTTGGCTTTATGGGAGGTGGTGATAATGAGGGTATGTGACTGCAACTTGGTACATGCCAAAGAGAAGTTGCAAGGTGTCCAGGAAATGAATATACTGCCTAGATTTGGCAGATTTTTCAACTCTTTATTGTAAATTAATTGGTTTAGTAGAATTAGCTGCTAACTTCTCACATGTATCACACTTACTCAAGAGCCGATAACAGTAGCTTGTCAATAAGATAAGATTAAGACTGATTCTTTTCTTTGACTTTGCCCTGTATACCTCTCAACTGTCCAGATTTTGGTGGGACGCCCCAAATTTATTCTCAGACTTTTGCACCATTCCTGCTAAAACTGGAAATTATTTTGAGAAGCTTCATTTAAGTTAATAGCACCTACATTTAAAAAGTGTCCCTAATTTCCTTTTCCTTCATTATTTTTTGCTTTGTCCATAACTCTAGAGGTACAAGTTGAAATGCATGCCCATGTATTTGATTTGACACTGGACACATTTCTCTCCTCAGACTGTGGAGGTTTAACATGATCTTCCACCATATGCAGAAATTCAGAGACTGTGTTTTGCGTTAGCCAAGGTGGTAAAAATAAACTATGATATACTGACACAACAGGAGGACAAGGATGCCTGGAAAAGTTAAAATGAGAGAACTAAATGTAGTGCACACATCTATATAATCAAAAAAGAAGGGTTTATTTGTAAAATAACCCTATCATGAAAGAAAATAAAGGAGTCTTTTATAAAAGAGCCTGGAGTTCAGAAATCCTTCTTGTAGAAGTAATACCTACTAAGAAAACCGTTTTCCATGAAAGAAAGTGCAGGTCAGTTTTTGCTGAAGGTTCAAGGAGTTTTTTTTAGTTAGACCTTTTAGCATGACAGTCAGATCCCAGAGAGGTGAAGGATCCTTTATTGGTAGTCTAAGGCGAAAAATATCTTTTAGAAATGTTTTACATAATTTGGAAGAAACCAAAGAATAATTTATGTATCCTGTAAGAAAATTGGAAATGGCTGCCAACTGCAGTTTAATAATAATGCTAGCTCTTTCTTTAAAGAGGACAGCCAAAAATTCAATGACAGCAGAAACAGGAGAAGAAAAAGGGACAACAACATTTCTTTTCCACTTGATCTTGTAAGCTTTCTTGGTGGAATCTTTCTGCAAGGATAATATAATGGTACGTAGTAGGGAAGAAAGCCTGGGCTGTCTGACAATTAATGGAAGTAGAGAAATCATGCTGTCAGTTTGAGGGTCTAGATATTGGGATGGCTCAACCCTGAGGGGTGTGAGAGGAGATCTGATATTCATTCCAGTATCCATGGAGGATAGTGAAGATGAGACCAAAGGAAGAAGAACCATACCTGTCAAGGCCAGTAGGGGACAATGAGGATGACTGTGCTCTTCAACCTGGTTGCTTTCTGTGGAAATTTGGGAATCAAGGGAAGTGGAGGATATGCATAAAGTAGACCGGACAGCCAAACATGGACGAGAACAGATCTCCCTGTGACTCCCTCAAGGGAGGATCAGGGCAAAATACCTGCTGTATTTGTTGTCGTAGGAGGAAGCAAGGTTGGCCACAACAACAAAAAATCTTTCCACTACATATTGTTTGAGAGACCACTCATGAGGCATCAGAATGGACCCGCTTAATTTGTCTGTTAATACAAATTTTCTCTCGCATGTGCATTGCAACTAGAAAGTGGTATTTGAGGAGATCGCCCACTGCCACATTCTCATGGCCTCTCTGTAAAAAGGGTAAGATCGGGTTCCTCCTCGCTTGTTGATGTACCAGATAGCAGACATGTTTGTCTGTCTGAAATGCAATAGCCCCAAGAGGAAGAGCATCTTGGAATGCCTGCAATGCTAATAGGACTGCTCTCATCTCCAGTACATTGATATGTAAATTAGTCTCTTGGGAGGACCACGTGCCTTGGACCATTCTTCCCAAGAAATGCCCAACCACCCCACCCCAACTGGGAGTCATTCGTAATCACTGTGGCCATTGGGGGTGGTAAAACAAAAGGTCAGCCTAGATAAATGCCATCTGATTGGATCCACCACTGGATATGAAGTTTGCAAATCGGAGTAAGCTTGACTGGAAAAAATACAGTTTGTCAAAGTTTAAGCAACTAATGTCCATTAAAGCACATGAATATAGAAACACGCTAAAGGCAGAAGGATGATTGCTGCTGCCATTGACCCCAGTGCTTAAAGAATGACCCTGGGTGTAGAGATAGGTGGGAAAGGAGCTGATGAACTGTAACCAAGATGCAGATGGACCAGAACCGAAAGCTTCCAAAAAAAGGATTCCTCCAGAAAAGGGTTTTCGGAAGACAAACCACCTTTCTGAGGATCTCTAATATGTCTCCAAAGAGGATGCTATCTGGTGATGATCTGGGGGACCCTTCTCCTTCATTGAAATCAGTATCCTTCCTGAGAGATTCCAAAAGGGAATATATCTGCCTCCTCTTGCACATTCTCTTCTGATGGATCTCCTCCAGGGGAGGTATCTGAAGAGAGGAGGAATACCTCCACGGGAACTGACTGGAAGCTAGTTGGAATTGGCTGTCCCTATGGAATAGGCCAGATCGACTCAGAGCTGAGAATCGAGGAGGGGATAGGGGGTAGATCCAAGGGGTGAGAAACCAGTTTTCTAGAAAGAGAAAAAGCCCTTTCCATAACCTAAAAAGCAGATGGGCCCAGAGAAGCCGTGGTCACCTGCACTGGAGCAGAGACTTCCAGTACAGGTAGATCATGCCTCCTACCAGATCCATGCCTCAAGGATGGAACCGGACCCAAGTTGTCCAGCGTTGAAGCACTGAGGGGCAAGGATGGATCAGGTAACATTGCAGTAGATCCCGTGATGCTGACACATTGGCTCTGGGACATGTTCTGATCCAAAGTCAGAGGAGAGGAAATAGTCAGCAACACTGTTGGAGTCAAAGAAGTGATTTTCTTCAGATCTGACTCAGGGTCTCTCAGGGCTGTTGGATCCTGGGGCTCCGAAACTGTGGGATGGATCAGAGAAGGAGACAAAATTGTATGAGAAGTGACTGGAAGACTCACGGATCCAATAGGGGATGGAGCCTGTATGACCCCCATCTGGATCTAAGCTCTGAGAAATTTTTGCACCATCCTATCCACATCTGCTTCAGATGAACATCTGAAGGATGTGGTGGACTGCGGCCTGGAATGTTTCTTGGGAGTCTGCATGAAAGAAGAGTGCAGAGTAGGAGAAATCAGATCCAGGATGAACTCTGGTGAGCACTTTCTTTGTGAGGTGCCAGGTTTTAGATCCAAAGGTCTGGGTTCCGATGTAGTAGCTGACTGACTGGCTGATATTATTATAGGATCCAATGCTTTGTGATTCAGTGGTTTTGGATCCAATGCTTGGGCCTTTGGATCCAAGGACACTGAATCTGAGGATTTCTGAATTTTAGTTGGTTGTTCCAACAAAGTCCTAAGGAACTTCAGCAGAGGTTTCTATGCTCCAAATGAGCAGATTTTATAGTTTTGTCAGGAGTTTGAGCCCCAGAAGATGATGTTGAAGCATCGGGAATAAGTCCTTTTAAAATAAATTTGCTGCGTTGGGCAGTCAATGCCCTGAAACTAAAGGCAGCACAAATATTGCAGCTGGTTTCCAGATGGGTGGCTCTGAGACAATAAATGCACTCCTTGTGGGCAAACAGGTTTGGGATTTTTATGCCCACAAGAAGTGCGTTTCTTGAATCCTATCAGTCTGGCAGCCATAACAGGATATATTTTGACAGTGCTACTATAAAAGCACTCCACCCAATCAGAGGCCTTCTCTGCATCTAGATACTGAAAGCATAGCTAGTGAGATGGAGAGAAGCTATGCTTTCAGGCTATAAAAGCACTAAAAGGAATACGAGAAGAAAACTTTTTTTTTTTAATTAGAAAGAAAGATTACATGCAATGGTAATCAAGAAAATGCCCTGTGTTATAGGGTAAAGAGAATACCATCTATCTACAGCATAACACTAGAGGGAGGTTGAAAAGCAAAGGTAGGAAAGAAAAATTATTTCAGTAAGATACTAAAAACACTTACAAATAACTGAAAAAATCACTCAAGATAAGGACCCACATCTGAGCACGATGGCAACAAATTTAATCTAGGGTATTGAATATGGACAAAGGCATTGTGGGTAGAGGGAGAAGCTCAAGAGTTGGATCCAAAGTCTAAAGTATGCAGATGAGTCAGATCCAAGAATTGGATCTGAACCCATTCATTGAGGAAGAATGAAAAGGACAACATCAGATTCCAGTATTAAGTGATGAGATTCCTACAAGACAATTATTTTACAGCTCTCTTGGCATCTCAGCTGAAGCTCCTTTCTAGGTCTCTGGGCCAGGATGAACTGATAAGTATGTTTAAACAGCAGTCATAAGAGAAGTCATCTGGAACAGACAGGTTTCCAGTACAAATGTATGAAATGGGAGTGTTAGGAAGAGATGTTGTAATATACTTTTTGTTGTGTAATTTAATATAATTTTGATTGCTAGCAGTATTCCAGTAAGATGGAGAGAAGCTGTGTGAATCCACAGTCTAGAGTATGCGAACAAGTCAGATCCGAGAACTGGATCTGAACCCATTTGTTGAGGAAGAACAAAAAGGACAACATCCAACTCCAGTATTAAGTGATGAGGTTCCTAAAAGACAATTATTTGACAGCTCTTTTTTCTATCTCAACTGGAACTGCTTTCTAGGTCTCTGGGCCAGGATGGACTGGCAGAGTATATTTAAATAGCACTCATGAGTGAAGTCACCTGGACCAGACAGGTTTCCAGTACAACTTGGAGTGGTGGGAAGAGATGTTGTAATATACTTTTTCATGTGTATTTTAATATAATTTTGATTAGTATTCCAGTGAGATGGAGAGAAGCTATGCTTTCAGTAATTCTTGTGCATCCAGGGTTGAAACAATACATCAATTTAAGTTATTTTTATCATGTCAGATATTCATAACACAATTAAAATCATGCTCTTGCTTTACGAAGCAAGACATTCAGAAAGCAGTTACTTGTACTTTTTCTAGATGCAGAGAAGGCCTCTGATTGGGTGGAGAAGCTTTACTTATTTCTGGTTCTGGAGAAATATGGTCCATCAGATAATATCATCAACCTTACCTGGCAGATTTTTTATAAGTTCAATTGTCAGGGTGAAAGCCAAAAGGTATCGTTATGAGTCCCTTGTGTTGACAAGGGGAACAAGGCAGGGCTACCCATTACCTCCTATCTTACTCACAATGTATCTGTAGTCCTTAGCTGAGTGACACTGAAGATATGACCTTAAAGGCTATGTGATCAAAAAGTGAGGTCAGTGTCTTGGTCTTTGCAGATGATTTATTCATCTTTTTATCAAGTCTGAGTATGATATATCACAAATGTTTTGTGTAGGTGCAGAATGTGTCCTAGAATAAAGCAACAAACTAGGACTGAAGACCTGCCTTTTTTTTTTTTTTTGCTGAGGGGTGCAGTGCCGGATGAGACAGCTATAGCTCTGTTGTTAAGCAAGTAATTACAAAGTTTTCAGCATTAAATTTATTTGACTCCATGACGTTTCACAACATAATTAATGCATCTCATAACACTTGACTACATATTAAGTACCTGAATTAAACTTTACTATGGACTGACAAAACATCTTTTAGAGCATGTCTTGCTCATGGTTCAGTACATGGCGGCGACTTACCTGTCACAAATCCAGCCTTTGTTGCTCATTGGTCGTTTGCAGTTGCTGCAGTTGATATGCAGTGTGGTGGATGCTTGGTTCAAACAACTGATGGCACTGCATGTGCTTAGTTTAATCACCTCATTTGACACATTCCAGAGCCTGAAGCGCTGAAGAAGGTCAACATAGGATGTATACCAATGTTCCTATGGAAACAAAGGATGGGCAAAGTAAATAAATGGCATTTTAAAATGCTGAAGAAAAGACTCTTATGTGCTATTATTGCATTTTCATTTGTTGTCCAGGAATGTTCATCTGGGTGTGGAACCCCTTTTCAATGGAGACTTGGGAAGAGGAGCTCTACTGGTATAGCATAATACAAGATAGAATGTAAATTAACACAGGTACATTAAACATTAGTGTCATCTTTGACAGTGCAGTATCAGAAAATGATACACAACAGCATAATGAGTCGGTTCACATTACATAAAAACATACTGAATAAAGGTATATACATTCACACTGGTGCAATCACCCTATCAAATAGTTAACAGGAAACATTTACAAAGACAGACAATGCAGCACACTTTCTAGAACTACTTATACTGTGGTATATTATTGTTAAAATAATTTTTTTAATGAATTTTTTTGGATCCCACCCCACAAGTACCTAGCATCCTCCTGCATATCTCAAACACCCGTTTGGTCTTCCTCAAGGCAATAGTCAGGTCCACTCGTCACCTGCTTGGATGAAGAGGAAACTCCTTTTAGCACACAAGTCTAACTGATGCAAGAGTCAAATTCTGAGAGAGGGTTGTCATTCACTGTGATGCGGGGCTTTCTTGTTTTATGCTCCTAACGGCACAGTGGTGCAGCAGTTTGCATTGTCGTCTCACAGCAAGAGGTTCTCCAGTTTGATTCTTGGCTGGGGTGCCTTCTGTGAGGAGTCTGCACATCTTCCCTGAGTTTGTGTGGGTTTCCTACAGGTGCTCTGGTTTTCTCCCACGTTACAAAGACATGCGTCTGGAGCTTTTTTCCTGGGCCTCTGTGGAAAATTGCTTTGCTCCAAGTCTGACTTTCCCGGTAAACAAATGTTAAATAAAACAAAATAAAACAAAAATATATATATATAAAAAAAAAAACTTCCCTCCATTCAAGGTTCTGGTTGCCACACTAGCTGTTTCAGAGGACAGATGCTCACATTAAGTTCCCATTTTAAACATCGAGCATTGCCATCACCCCATCCCACAATGTTGCATGCCATTAACTGCAGGTGTATCAGCACTGTACTTGGATCAGACCACTTATGTCCCCCAGGATGGCTGAGTAGGCATCAACTGCTCAACCCCAGTCTCCCCCACTTGATGCCTCCAAGTTCCCAAGCCTCTAACTGAAGTAGGGTCACCTGGGTCTCAGTCAAGGCTTTGTCTCTCTATGCCACAGATTTGGGACATTAAGTTAAAATTTTAATTGCATTTCTTTTCAGTTTTACTCCTATGAGCATTCAAGTGTATAATGCTTAACTGTAGAAGACACTATAAACATAGATGTCTATAGCAGTAAAATTGTTGAAAAAAGTAAATTAAAATAGCAGTTTGCAGAAAGTTTTATACAGCATCTACAACAGTAAAACTGTTGTAAAGACAATACATCAAAACAGCAAGTTAATGCTTCTGATCTGTAGCACAGACAGCTAAAGCCTTGATGGTGACCCAGCAGACCATAGTTAAACTGCAGGTTTGGGTGTTGGAAGGGCCAGGAAGGCTACTAAAACTATTATTAGCTTGCAGACTTGACCAATGTGAGCAATGAACTAAATGTTGGTAAGATATACTACACGAGTGTAGCAGATTATGCACTTAACACATGAATTAAAACGACAGAAGCACAACTGGTAAAGGAAATATTTATGTTGCCTATGCCACCAATACTACAACAGAGGGAAAGTACAGTTGTGTACACTTACCATAAATGCAGATGTTCAAGTGTATTCACTGTTGCAGTCATCACATTTGGGTTATCTACTTGCAGTAGCCCTCAGTCGGCCTGATTAACAAAGTCTTGGGTCCTGTGTCAGTTGCTGTCCCTTCTTCCATGACTTCAGGTCGTCAGGGGTATAAAACATGCAGCCGACGCCATTACGTCAGTTTTTCCTGCCCAGATGTCAGGTGCCCCCCCCAATGGGAAGCAATTAAATCTATAAATATACAAGGTTATACCTCCAACAAAAAATCAAACACACTAAAAAGCTTTTGAGCATAGTAGAGTAGAGGAAAGGTATAGCCCAAAGAAGAAAGGGGGCTGGAGGGAGGGTAACCAGGACTGCAACAGTGAATACACTTGAACATCTGCATTTATGGTAAGTGTACACAACTGTACTATGTTCTTCGTGTTTCACTGTTGCAGTCATCACATTTGGGTATATTCCCAAAGCTAAGGATGGGGGGAGGAATTTAGATAGCATTAGGACCAGCGATAAAGCCCTGCAAGACTGCAGTGGCAAAGCCAGCTCTGGATTTAGAGAAAATTGGTAGGTGGTAATGTTTGGTGAAAGTATGTACTGAACTTCAGACAGCAGCTTCTAGGATGCCCCTGGTACGGACACCTCTGAGAAAGGCTGTAGAGGTAAATGCAGCCCTGGTTGAGTGGGGTCTGATCCCCTGTGGGACAGGTTTTCCATGGTGCTTATAGCAGAAATGAATGCAACTGCCTATCCATTTGGAAATGGTTTGCTTTGAAATAGCCTTCCCCTTTGCCCCTGCAGCAAAAGCCACCAGCAGTTGGTCAGATTTCTTTTGAGGTTTAGTCCTGTCCAAATAGAATCTAAGTTGTCTGTGCACTTCTAAGGAGTGCAGTATCCATTCCCCTTTGTTCTGTGGGTTAGGAAAGAAGGTTGGCAAATGAATGGATTGATTAAGGGCCACACTGGATACCACCTTGGGCATGAAGGAGGGATTGGTCCTGAAGGACACCCTGTCCGCATGAAAGATGATGAAAGGCTCCACTGCCATGAGGGCCTGTAATTCAGATACCCTTCTTGCTGAAGTGATTGCTAAAAGGAAAGCTGTTTTCCAAGAGAGGAATTTTAAATCTGCAGTGGCAGCTGGCTCGAAATGAGGAAGGGTGAGCTTTTCCAGTACAAAGTTAAGGTCCCAGGCTGGAGATGGGCCTCTCCTGGATGGTCGTAGATTTTTGGCCCCTCTGAGGAACTGCTTAAGCAGTGGATGAGAGAAGAGGGGAGGTTCTGTGTTATAATGAGCTGAAATGGCTGAGGCGTGAATTTTGATGGAGGAGAAAGACAGGCCCTTGTGAAGCATCTCAGTTAAGTATTGTAAAATCTGAGGTAAATTGGGCACTGCCGTGCTCATCCCTTGAGACTGGTTCCAGGCACAGAATCTTTTCCATTTTTCAGCATAAGATTTTCTAGTACTAGGCCTCCTTGCCTCTAAAATGATATCCATCACTGGTTTGCTGAAGGATGATAAAGGAGAGATCAGGTAATTAGCCAGACTGCTAGGTTCAGTGTATGAAGTGGAGGGTGCAGAATCTGGTTCTCCTGCTGAGACAATAGGGTAGGAGTCTGAGTCAGGTGCCATGGGGCCAACAGTGACACACTGCGCAACAGGGGGTGTTGATGTGGCCAGTCTGATGCAATCAAAATTGTCTGTGGTTTGTCTTGTTTGATCTTTAGTAGTACTTTGGAGACAGAGGCAGAGGAGGAAAGGCATAAACTGATAGGTTTTTCCAGCTGAAGGACAGAGCATCCACTTTCCAAGCTTGTTTGTGGGGAGTCCTTGTGCAAAATTTGTCCAATTGATAGTTCTGGGGGGGGGGGGGGGGGGGCAAACAGGTCTATATCTGGGCTCCCCCATTTGCTTGTCAACATGTTGAAAATCTTTGGTTCCAGCTTCCACTCGTGTGGGTCCATGAGGTTTAGATCATCTGCCAGTGTATTTAGTTTTCCTGGCAGGAATTCAGCTTGTAGATGCACTTGGTAGCTCAGGGCTGTGTTCCACAATGCCATGGCTACTCTGCATAGGGGGTAAGAATGTGTACCCCCCTGCTTGTTTATGTACCACATAACAGTGGTGTTGTCCGTCTTTTCCATTAATTTTCCTGGAAGAATGTGGTTCTTGAAGTCTGTCAGAGCATTCTGTACAGCTAACATTTCTTTTTGATTGATATGCAAGTTCATTTGACTTGGGTTCCATTTGCCCTGAATGCACTTCCCAGCCAGGTGAGCCCCCATTCATAATCTGTTGCATCTGTTGTTAGTGTCTGGGTGGCAGGGGTTGGTGAAAACGGTAGTCTTTGTTTTGGTGGCAGGCCTCTGCCCACCAAAGAAACTCCAGGCGTAGGCAAGATATGATAGGAATCATTGCTTCTAGATCCTGAGAATGTTGACACCATAGGCTTTTTAGATACCATTGTAGTTTCCTCTTATGCAGTCTTGCATATGGAATTAGAAGAATGCAGGAGGCCATGAACCCAAAGGCTTGTAGTATTTGCCTTGCAGATAGTAGGGGTTTTGTGGCCACTTGTTTGAAGTAGGCTGTCAAATGAATTTGTTTCTCTGGCTTAAGGAAAGCCATCTGAGAAGTTGTATTCAAGCTTGCTCTCAGGAATATGACATGTTGACAGGGTACCAGGTGCGATTTCTTTTAGTTTACGGTGTACCCCAGACAAGTTAGCACCCTTTGTACAAAGGCCAGATGATTCAAAAGTACGTCCTGGCTTTCTGCCTAAATTAAATAATCGTCCAGGTATGGGAATATTTCTTTGCCTGCAAAATGCGATAAATAGAGCTAGGCACTTTGTGAATACCCTGGGCACAGTAGATAAGCCAAAGGGCAGTGCAGAGAACTGGTAGTGATTGCAGCCTGCTTTGAAGCGTAGGTATTTTCTACAAAATTCCCTGAATGGGATGTGCAGGTATGCTTCCTTTAAATCAAGTGTTACCATCCAGGCATCTTTTCCTAGCATAGGAAGCAACTGGTGAAGAGTCAGCATCTTGAATTTTTGAATCACCAAAAAGGTGTTTAAAGTAGACAGGTCCAGAATAGGATGCCATTAATTGTCTTTTCTGGGTACCAGGAAAAGTCATGAGTAGATATCTTGTCCTTTTTCCTCTTCTGGTACAGTTTGAATAGCCTTTATGTATTTGATTTTGAGCCTCTGCCCACTGATTTGGGAGTAGATCTGGTCATCCTTTTGGAATTGGTAATGTGTGGAAGTGAAATCTGTATCCTTGGGACACTATATTTAAAACCCATTTGTCCTGGATAATGAGTTCCCAGTTTTTGGCCTGCAGACCAATCTTTCCCCCTAAAGGAGCATTCAGTTGAGAAGTGCTTGGACGTTTTAAAATCAAGTCATTGAGACAGTTTTCCATAGGGGGGAGTCTTACTACTCCCAGATTTGGAAGTAGAAGCCCCCCACTGCTTAGTCTTGTGCGTACCCTGTGAATGAAACCTGGGATTTCTGCTGTGTCTGGGTTTGGATTGAGAAGGCCTGGAAGGAGCCGGAAAGGACCAGTTCTTAGAGGGCCAATGCCTACTAAATCTTGGAGGCTGAACTTGTAATAAATCTTTAACAGTTTGCATACATTTAGCTTTATCTTCCATCTTTTTAGGAACTTCCTCAGCTTTGTTGCCAAACAGGCGGTCCTGATTTAAGGGAGCATCCAAGAGTTTATCTTTAACATGATCAGGCAAAGATTGCTCCTTAAGCCAAGCATGCCTTCTGAGTACAGACCCAGTGACAGCAGCCCTGTAAGAGGCCTCTAAAGAATCAAACCCACATTGCAAACTATGTTTTCCAACCTGTTCAGCAGAATGCATTAAATCCTGTAATTCCTTATTTTCAGCAGAGTCAGGAATCAATGTAATTTTCTGTTTAAGCAATCTAATAATATGTTGCCGATACTTTAACATATGAAACTGACAGTTAAGGCCCTAATGGCCAAGGTTACAGAAGTGTATACCGTCTTACCCCATCTATCCAGCGCCCTGGAGTCTCTATCAGAAGGGGTAGGGTTTTTGGCAGTAGAGGCCTTAATGCCCTTGGGTCCCTGTGAAATAGTGTCTGGATCCACTATAGGATTTTTAAAAAGAAACTTGTGAGAATCAGGAACCCTGTAATATCTGGGAGCAGGAGGCAAAGAATCAGGGGCCAAACTAGATTCCAAAAAGGCATCATCAACAATGTCTAGTACAGAAGGTACAGCTAAAGGCCTGTGCTGAGGCAAGAGTAAGAAATCCCTAAGCCTCTTTTTCGAATCAGAAAAATCCTGGCTTTCCCAGTGGGAATGCTCCCTTAGAGTGTGCAAGGTTTCACCAAAAGAAAAATCCTCTGGGGGGGGGGGGGGGGGGGCAGAGGGAATAGAGTCCTCTGCATCAGAATCCTCATAAGTAGATAAGGGTAAATCCAGATCATCAGAAGAATCAGAAAAATCAGAATCCTGGTCAGAAGATTCATAAACAGTTTCAGTCCTAGGTCTCTTAGAAGAGGGTGGTTGGCTTCCCCTGATTAAAGTTATAAGGCCTTCAGCCATTCTTATCATTTTTTTTTTTAGGCATAGAGGCCAGAGCATGCAGCCTGGATGTCGGTTTTCTAGGCTGGTTCGAGGTTTAGGCCTTAAAGAAGAAGGAGACGTCGGTTTAATATGCAAGTCCATAGGCCTGAATACACCCTCAGAAGCCGGTGCCTCCACAGCGGCTCCGGACCCATCCAAGGTAGAGACATCCGCAGGTTCCACAGTTGAAGCATCTTGCGGCATACCGGACTCCAAATGGGTCTCAGTAGAGGCCTGTGAATGAGATGTAGCGGCTTTCAGGGGCTGCAAAAATGCCTCACTGAGTACCGCCAAACTGGCGACTGGCTGCGACTGGCTTAGGAGAAGCGTCATCGGCAGCTTTGGACCTAGGAGTCCTGTCTCTGTCTTTATCTTTGCATTTTTTCAGAATTCCTGTAGTCAGATGGCTTACCGACAAGATTTCTGGATAACTGAACTGAGAACCAAAATATTTAGAGGCGAAAATATATCGACGACTGTTGATTAAATAAAGCACAAAACCGACAGCAAAGTACGTTGTGGTCAGGGCCTAGGCAAGGAATACAGTATGAATGAAAATCTTTGTGAGGTATTTGCTTTCCACAAGAAATGCAATTATTAACTTTTACTGACATTGGAAAGGAGCAAGAAAAAGTTTCCCCAACGGGGTACTTAGCTTTAGTTGAAGACTTCGGTTCTGAAACTCGAAATGAAAATTTCATGAGTCGGCTGACCGGCACTTGCAAACTGCTTTTGCTTCGGGCACCACACGGCAAGAAAGACTGATGTAATGGCATCGGCTGCATGTTTTACATCCCTGAAGACCTGATGTCATGGAAGAAGGGATAGCAACCGATGCAGGACCCAAGACTTTGTTAATCAGGCCGAATGAGAGCTACTGCAAGCAGATAACCCAAATGCGATGACTGCAACAGTGAAACACGAAAAACACCAGGTCATAAGCCTTCAATAAGTCCTGGTAAAACTTCCTTGATCAACAGAAAAATGGCATCTTGGATAATGGGAGGGGGGGGGGCATGGGGTGGATCCTCAGAAGAAAAAAAAATGCCCGACAGGAGATGATATATGCAGTACTGAAACAGAAAGTGCACCGGATGTGATAATCAGCTTTAAAATGAATCAGGAAACACTGTGCAAACGGAAGTCAATGACAGTCAGGGGCTGCATTGTTTCTGTGTGTGGGTGTGTGTGTGTGTGTGTGTGTGTGTGTGTGTGTGTGTGTGTGTGTGTGTGTGTGTGTGTGTGTGTGTGTGTGTGTGTGTGTGTAGTACTAACAGAAGCAGCACAAGTAGAAGTGACAGAGTCAGACTCAAAGTAAACAAATGTTGTTCTCTCACAGTGCAGGTCATATATTATACATTCCTGTACATAACTTTGGAGACCTCATACTAAACAGGGCATTCATATGGTACAGGTGAGGATTTTTTTTAAATTGGTGAATGTTTTCAAACATTGAAACTACCTGCCCCTGAAAATGTGGCTGCATACAACTCAGAGTGACAAATGGCAGGAAGGAATGGATGGTAAAAGAAGAGATGGTGGTGGAGATGTAGAGGGCTACATAGCTGAAAGGACCTGAAGCATCACTGATCATTACTTTACTGTCTGTACACCTGCACTACTTTCATACTGAGACAAGTACATAAGTGCATCTAGCACCTACTGTTTCCATATCCCATATATACAAAGTGGTCAACCAGTACCTAATCAGGAAGTACAGTTATATCAGGTAATCGTCACATCAGTAGGTGACTGAATCCAATTACAGGTCCCTGGTAATTCACAATATGATGAGTAGTTGACACATTAAGATGGATGCGTCCTTTGGCCTGAATTTACCTAGTGGTGAATACACCCTCCCAGACTATTTGGTAGAAATGCCACTTAGTGGTTAACACATAGTGATAACCCAGCCTCATGGAGAAATCATTCAGTTCTTAGAGTCAAATCTTTCCACAGGAACAGAATGTTCCTACCACACCCAGTAAAGTATTTGTACAGCAAGAAAATACCCCTTTTCAGGGAACTAAGTGACATCACGTATAACAACTATACTATGCTTTACCAGTGCACCTTACCAAAAATACATGGTACATCCAGCTACGGCTGCACCAGCAGCTACAGGAATGAATTCCACTCATTATGTTTGACCTGTTGAAATAGGCAGAAGGACCATCTCACCAAACACCTCCCCAATAATACACACACACACACACACACACACACACACACACACACACACAATTACAACAATGCAAAATAAATAAATGTAAAATAGCACAAATGGGGGTAGAAGGCATGATCCTCCAGCTATAGAGACATACATAGATTCAGTAATGTACTATTATGAAAAGTACCCCACAAAACTGTACCCTGGTATTTCATCCATATCTGCACATCATACTGATTCATATCTGAAATCCATGGTGGTACCACAGCCAACATCTCCTGAATGGCAGCTGTAGTAAAATCACTGCTTGCTTCAAGACTCAGTTTCACCAGTGGCATATAGGGATAAAGCTCTAACTCAGGTGATCTGAAATTGATTATCATTTCGGGCACTTGACAGTGCAGGCTGAAGGAGGGAGAAGTCCTTATCCTGGGAGAAGGGAGTGTGCTGGGTGCATCTCTCATTGCAGCCCTGGAGGAGGCTGAGACTTGACATATTACCAGAATATGCATGCAGGAAAGGCTGATGAGGTGAGACTGCTTTAGGGGCCTGTGGTGAACATATCCTTAACCAACATCTTATTGTCTGCCCAGCCTAACATAGTGCCCACATGCTAGGTGAAGGCAGAAGGGTTAAGAAAAATCCTAACCTAGCCAGATTACAATGCCACCTTGCCAGGTCCACTGTGCTCAGCAGTGTCTGGCAGGTGCAACACCCTAGAGCCTGTTTGTGAATCAAGGGCATCTATGTACAGGAGCTCTCTTTGTAAGATCTTCATGATGTGAGTAGCACTGCAAAGTCTGTTAAATGGTATGGGAGCTGCAGGGAACTGGACTACAGCCAGCTAGCAGACATTCTTGAAGTCAGCAGGAGTTTAGCTAAATAAAATTCTTACCTTCCAAATTCAAGTTGCTTAAAGTAGTTAGATCTGTCAGCCTGAGAGATGTCACAACTGCTAAAAGCCTTTTATATTGGCCCATTCCATACCATCACTGCTCAGTTATTACAGTTAGAGCAGGTTTATAACATAGCAATCATATTTATAACTAATCACACGAGCAAAGACAGTCATGTCACATCATTAGATAAAATTCATTAGCTGGAAGTAAAACATTATCTTGCACTAAGCAACTCAAAGTATTCATTCCATTCTCTTTACACTCAGCAGATGTTCAGCTATCCAGTCTTTGACATAGGAGAGCCATACACAGGACAATATAAGAAACCGGACAGGGAGAAAAGCAAAGGATAAAAGGACATGGAAGAAGTTGTCATATGAGTACTGGAAGAAGCTATGGAACAAAAAAAGTTGGAGGAGGAAAGTGAAAGATATAGTAATAAAGAGATAAAAATGAGAAGGGGAACAAACCGGAGGGACAGATGCAGACAACAACGGTGTTCCTGAATCCTAAGGGAGAATAGGAACCCTTCCAGTCAGCCTGGAGCACTGACTATCATACACGTGAGATTATAATTAGAAGTCCAACAACTCCATAAAATAGACCATGATTTCCAATTGAATACAACAAATTCTGAAAATCACTGTAACACTATTAAAAGTGCATGTGTAGGAGCCTCCGAGCCCTGCCCCCCCCCCACAAAACTCTGCTACTATAATTGTGATTTGCTTGAAGAATACTATACAATTCCACAACCTCTGCCTTATACATCTCACATTTTTGTAGATAGTCGTCCTATTCTGTGGCAACAGGTACCCTATAATACTGGACCTCCTCCTTCTGACCTAAAAATAGAAGGAGAGGGCTGAGATCTCTGGGGAAGTCAGATGAAATGCTCTTCTAGATTTGGTTACAGCCTGCTATCTGGTGCCCCGTCCACCATAAACAGACTGAAAATGCAGCTTTAAGAAATAAGCTCACTCTCCTTTAATGACAAGGGAATTGCTGTGGGCATCAAGTCTGAAGCAGCAAAGTTCTAGGCAAACAACCTCACTGCAAGAGGAATTGCAAGTGCCCTGCTTGACCCAGGAAGGAATATAGTGGTAAAACAGGGAAGACGCAACCAACTCAGCTGCACTGTCAGAAAGGCTAGGAGCTCAGCTCTCAGAAGTTCAAGAAATCTTGAGAGAACTAAAGCAGCTTACTCCTCCTATAAACAACCATTAGCCAGCATGGGTGGGTGCACCACAATTCCCTTTCACTCCACATTTTTTGTCTTTCCTACTTCATCATTAAAGTGTTCAGCCATGCCCTTACTATAAAGGCCTTCAGGAAAATCTGTTAAGTATGTCTCTCTGTTGGGGCAAACAGATATGGAAGAGGCAAGCTGGGCAGGTATGCTGAAGTGGATGAAATTGATAAAGAATATCTAGCCTTACGTTAAGTATATAATTTCATATCTTGCATGACTTAGTCCATGCACTTTAACGTTAGTAAAGGGACTTCAGTTGCTACTTTTGGATGGATTCATAACACACTACCAAAAGGTTGATGCTTCTGAAAGTTAAGATGGCTTTGGAGATCACATCCAGCTTATACTGTCGTGCAAAAATTTGCCAAGAAGCCAGTCTCACAAATATCAATAGTGGAATTCCTGAAAAAGGCCAAGAAAGTAGATATTTCTCTTCTGGAATGTATTGTCGAGAAGAATTTTGTTGTATTTTGTGGAGCAAAAAGTATGCATTCTGACAACCACTTGAACAAAGTGTACTTTGTCACTTTTATGCCAATTATATGAGGAGCAAAAGAAGCACAGAACCATTCATTCTTTTGGTATATTTGCTTTTGTCCACAAACACTGAGCTGTCTATGAACATCAAGAGAATGCAGCCTGCATTCTCCTTTATTAGGGGGTCATGAAAACTGATAGATTGGTTTAAATGTAAATTCCTTGGTTACTTCTGGCATAAAGGCAGGATTAGTATGCAGATGTACTCTGTTGTTATGAAAGATATGGGGTTGGGGGGACTGAGACAATAAGGCTTGTAGTTCAGAGAACTATCTGCCTTCCAGAATTAATAGCCACTAAAAACACAGAATAAAGTTTTACAGACCAAGAATTTAAGGTCTGTCTGGACACAGAGTTACTCTAGTATAAAACTTAGACCTCAAGGAGGTATTTATTCCATGAAAGGAGTCTCAATAAGTTAACTTTTGAGAAAGCATTGCAAACTTTCAAGGAAGAAAAGCACAGTTGTGTACACTTACCATAAATGTAGATGTTGGAGTGTATTCACTGCCGCAGTTATCACACTTGGGTTATCTGCCTGTAGGTAGCCCTCAGTCGGCCCGAATACCAGAATCATAGGATTTCTGCATCGGATGCTGTCGCTTCTTCCATGACGTCAGGTCGTCAGGGGTATAAAACAGGCAGCTGATACCATTACTCAGTTTTTCTTGACCCAAATGTCAGGAGCCCCCAAATAGGAATCTAGTATATGGTGGTGAACACCACCAGTAAAAAGTAAATACCAATGCCATTAGCAATGGCCATAGAGAGGAGAGGTAGAAAGACAGAGAAAGCCAGGGGGCTAGAGGGAGGGAAACCAAGACTGCAACAGTGAATACACTCAAAGATCTACATTTATGGTAAGTGTACACAACTGTACTGTGTTCTTCGTGTTTCACTGTTGCAGTCATCAAACTTGGGTTGATTCCCAAAGCTGAGAAAGGGTGGAGGCAGTCAAGAAGTATTAGGGCTGGCTAGTAGGCCTTGCAAGACTGCTGTAGCAAATCTAGCTCTGGATTTAGAAAAGATTGGTAATTGGTAATGCTTGGTGAAGGTGTGTACAGAACTCCAGGTTGCAGCTTCCAGAATGTCCCTGATAAGGACTCCCCTGAGAAATGCTGTAGAGGTAGAAATAGCCCTAGTGGAATGTGATCTGATCCCCTGTGGGGTAGGTTTTCCATGGTACTTGTAGCAGAAATGGATGCAGTGTGCTATCCATTTGGAAACAGTTGGCTTTGAAATGGCCTTACCCTCTGCCCCTGTAGCAAAGCTGACTAGCAGCTGGTCAGATTTTCTGAAAGGTTTAGTCCTGTCAAGGTAGAACCTGAGCTGTCTGTGCATGTCCAAGGAGTGCAGGATCCTTTCCCCCTTTATTCTGAGGGTTAGGGAAGAAGGTTGGCAAATGGATGGATTGGTTTAGAGCCACACTGGACAACACCTTAGGCATAAAGGACGGGTTAGTCCTGAGGGAAACCCTGTCAGCATGGAAAATAATGAAGGCTTCCACAGCCATTAGTGCCCGTAACTCAGACACTCTTCTTGCTGAAATTATGACTAAAAGCAAGGCTGTTTTCCAAGAGAGGAATTTTAACTCTGCTAAAGCTGCATGTTCAAAAGGGGGAAGAGTGAGCTTTTCCAGTACAAAGTTAAGGTTCCCAGGCAGGGGTGGGTGCTCTCCTAGGGGGCCTTAAGTTGTTAGCCCCTCTCAGGAACTGTTTGATGAGAGGGTGAGAAAACAGAAGTGAGTTGAGATAGCAGAGGCATGAATCTTAATGGAGGAGAAGGATAGGTCTCTGTGGAGTAGCTCTGCTAGGTAATCCAAGATTAGAGGTAAGGAGGGCACTGATGTGTCCTTCCCTTAAGACTGATTCCAAGAATAATATCTTTTCCACTTTTCAGCATAGGATTTCCTAATACTAGGCCTTCTGGCTTCAAGAATGACATCCACCACCTGTTTGCTGAGGGTTGCTGGTGGTGTTATTCAAGGGATAAGCCAGGCTGCAAGGTTTAGGGATTGCAATTGTGGATGCAAAATCTGTCCCCTCCTGCTGAGACGGCAGGGTAAGAGTCTGGTGAAGGTGCCTGGCACTGTTGTCAGACTGCGCAAGGGTGGGTACCAGTGCTGGCTTGGCCAGTCTGGGGCAATAAGAATTGCCCTTGGTCTGTCCTGTTTTATCTTGAGTAGTACTTTTGAGAGGAGGGGCAGAGGAGGAAAGGCATAAATTGAGAGGTTTTCCCATAGAAAGGCTAGGACATCCACCTTCCAGGCCCTGCTGTGAGGGTTCCTGGCGCAGAATTTGCTCAAAAGGTGGTTCTCTGGAGAGGAAGATAGGTCCACCTCTGGTGTCCTCCACCTCTGGATCAGAAGGTTGAAGGTGTTGGGCTCCAATTTCCACTCGTGTGGTTCTAGGAGATTTCTGCTTAAGTCATCTGCCAGTGAATTTTGTTTGCCTGGCAGGAATTGAGCTTGTAGATGCACTTGGTTGCTCAAGGCTATGTTCCACAGGGCCATAGCTAACCTGAAGAATGGGTAAGAATGGGTTCCCCGCTGCTTGTTTAGGTACCACATAACTGTGGTGTTGTCTGTTTTTATAAGCAGTTGTTCTGGAAAGATTAGGTATTGGAAGGCTGTCAAAGCATTCTGTACAGCTAGCATCTCTTTTTGATTGATGTGCAGGAGAATCTGGGCTGGGTTCCAGTGGCCCTGAATGCATTTGCCTGCCATGTGAGCCCTCCATGAATAGTCTGATGCATCTGTTGTCAGGGTTTGGGCTGCGAGGGGTTGAGTGAAAAGCATCCCCTTGTTGTGGTTGCATTCTTCTGCCCACCAAAGGAACTCTGCCCTTACACAAGGTATGACTGGAATGACTGTTTCCAGGTCCTAAGAATGCTGCCACCAAAGACTTTTTAAGTACCACTGAAGTTTCCTCATATGCAGTCTTGCATATGGAATTAGTAGAATACATGAGGCCATGAACCCTAGTGCTTGCAGTATTTTTCTTGCAGATAGCTAGGTTCTGATGGCCATTTTTTGAAGCAATTTGTCAGATAGACCTGTTTTTCTCAAGTGAGAAAAGCCAACTGGGAAGTTGTGTCCAAGCTTGCTCCCAGGAATACAATATTTTGACTGGGCACCAGTTGTGATTTCTTTCCATTGATGGTGTACCCCAATGAAGTGAGAAGGCTTTTTACAAATGCCTGGTGATGAAGTAGCAATTCCTGACTGTCCGCCTGAATCAGGCAGTCGTCCAAGTATGGGAAAATTTGGATATTTCTCTGCCTGCAGTATGCAATGGCTGGAGCCAGGCACTTTGTGAATACTCTGGGAGCAGTAGATAAGCCAAAGGGAAGTGCAGAGAACTGATAGTGCATAGAGCCTGCCCTGAAGTGTAGATATTTTCTGCACGACTCCCTTATGGGGATGTGCAGATAGGCTTCTTTTAATTCTAGAGTGACTAGCCAGGCATCATTGGCTAGCACAGGGAGAAGCTGTTGCAGGGAAAGCACCTTGAATTTTGGGACCACCAGAAAGATGTTGAGAGTGGAGAAATCCAGGATTGGGTGCCAAGAGCCCTCTTTTCTGGGCACCAGGAAAAGTCTGGAGTAGAAACCCTGCCCCCTTTGTTCTACTGGAACAGGTTGAATAGCTCTGATATTAAGCAGGGAAAGTACTTGCTTTTGAGCCTCTGCCACTGGTTTGGAGGAAGGTCTGGAAACCCGCTTGGGATTGGCAGTGTATGGAAGTAGAATCTGTACCCCTGGGATACAATGTTTAGGACCCATCTGTCCTGAGTAATAGACATCCAGTTTTTTGCATGAAGGGCAAGTTTTCCTCCTAAGGGCACAAGTAATTGGGCAGGGCTGGGAAGTATAACTGAAAAGTTATTGTGAACTTTTTCCATAAGGGGGCGGCTTACCACTCCCTGTTTTAAGGTGGGGGCACTGCATTGTTTAGATCTCAGCATACTCTGAGACTGTAGTCTGGGTGGCCTGTTTCCCCTGGGTTTGGTCCGAGAAGGCCTGGAAGGGGCTGGAAAGGACCAGTTTTTAGAAGGCCAATGTCTACTGAATCTAGGTGGTTGCACTTGTAAAAACAGTTTGCATAGATTTAGCTTTTTCTTCCATCTTTTTAAGAACCTCTTCTGCTTTAGTGCCAGATAAACAGTCCTTATTTAAAGGAGCGTCTAGTAATTTGGATTTGACATGATTTGGTAAGGTTTGTTCCTTCAGCCAAGCATGCCTTCTCAGTACAGACCCAGTGACTGTAGTCCTGCAAGATGCTTCTAGGGCATCAAAGCCACACTGCAAAGTATGCTTACTGACCTGGTTTGCAGAATGAATTAGCTCTTGTAAATCTTTATTTTCTGCACAATCTGGGAGTAACACCATTTTTTGTTTAATTAGTTCCATAATATGCTGCTGGTACTTCAACATGTGAAACTGGCAATTCAATGCCCTGATGGCAAGAGTTGCAGAGGTATATACCTTCTTAACCCATCTGTCTAAAGCTCTAGAATCCCTGCCTGCAGGGGTAGGATTTTTGGCTGTAATAGCCTTAATACCTTTAGGTCCCTGGGAAATGGGTCTCTGGATCTGCAGTAGGATTCTTGAAGAGAAATTTGTGGGAATCAGGTACTCTGTAGTACCTGTCAGGTTTCCTAGGGGCCGGGGGTAAAGTATCTGGAGTAAGACTGGATTCCATAAAAACATCATCTACAACATCCAGGACAGGAGGTATAGCTAGAGGCCTGTGCTGAGGCAACTCTAAAAATTCTCTGAGTGTCTTTTTGGACTGAGGGTAGTCCTGGCATTCCCAGCGGAAATGCTCTGAAAGTATGCAAGGTTTCACCAAAAGAAAAATCCTCTGGAGAGGAGGCAGAGGGAATGGATTTCTCTGCATCTGAATCCTCATAGGTTAAGAACATGTCCTGATAATCAGAAGGGTCAGAGTCATTGGACTCCTGGTCTGTAGAATCAGAATGAAACTCAATTCTTTGTCTCTTAGCAGGGGAAGGCTGGCTTCCCCTAATTAGGGTAATAATGTTTACAGTCATTCTAAGCATTTGCTTTTGTGGCATGTGCTTTGGTCATCGGTTTTCGAGGCATGGTGTGTATTCTGGGCCTCAGAAACTCAGCAGTTTTAGCTAAAAACGAAGTCGTCAGTTTAATTCAAACATTGGTAGGTCGGAATATACCCTCAGAAGCCAGTGCCTGCACAGCAGCTCCAGACCCATCCAAGGTGGAGACATCTGCAGGTTCCATAGTCAAAGAAGCATCTCACGGCATACTGAACTCCAATGGGTGTCAGCAGAGGGCTGTGAATCTGTAGAAGCAGGCATCAGGGGCTGCAAAGGCGCCTCACTGAGTACCGGTGGACTGGCGACTAGCTTAACGGAAGCATTGTTGGCAGTTTTGGACCTATGCGGTCTGTCTCTGTCTTTATCTTTATGTGTTTTAGGAAGATCAGTTGTCGGATGGCTTACTGAAGCCATTTTGGAATACGGAGAATGACACTGAAAGAATTTAGCGACAAAGATAGCCCGACAATGAATGGTTCAGGCATTAAACAAGGCACAAAACCGACAGCGAGGGACGCTGTGGTCTTGGCCTAAACAGGTAACGCAGTAAGAATGAAAATCTCTGTGAGGTATTTGCTTTCCACAGGCAAGACAATTGTTAACTTTTTCTGACATCGGTCAGAGCAAGAAAAAAAAATCCCCAACAGGGTACTTAGCTTTAGAAGACTTCAGGATTACAAACTCAAAAAAAATTTCAGGTAGCGGCCAACCAGCACTTACGAACTGCTTTTGCTTTGGGCTCCTCCTCGGCAAGAAAATAGCATTGGCTGCCTGTTTTATACCCCTGATGACCTGACGTCATGGAAGAAGCAGCAGCATCTGATGCAGAAATCCTAAGACTCTGGTATTCGGGCCGACTGAGGGCTACCTGCAGGCAAATAACCCAAGTGTGATAACTACAACAGTGAAACATGAAGAACATCAAGGAGTTTAGATCCTGATTAAAGTTAAAAATGGTTGCCAAGTATAAAGTACAGTTGTGTACACTTACCATAAATGTAGATGTTCGAGTGTATTCACTGTTGCAGTCATTACATTTGGGTAATCTGCTGGCAGGTTGCCCTCAGTCAGCCTGAATTCCAAAGTCTTGGGTCCTGCGTTGGTTGCTGTCTCCTCTTCCATGACGTCAAGTCATCGTGGGTATAAACAGTACAGTTGTGTACCTACCATAAATGTAGATGTTCGAGTGTATTCACTGTTGCAGTCATTACTCTTGGGTTATCCTGCTGGCAGGATACCCTCAGTTGGCCAGAATTCCAAAGTCTAGGTCTGGCGTCGGTTGCTGTCGCCTCTTCCCTGACGTCAGTGCTCCAGGGGTATAAAAGATGCAGCCGACACCATTTTCTTCAGTTTTTCTTGCCCCAGATGTCAGGTGCCTCCAAATTGGTAGGCTGAAAAATATGCCAATAAAAATGCATGCACAAAAATAACATTTCCTTTATCTACAAGCAAATACACCAAATAGGTTGTATAGGATAGAGAAGTGCAGATAAGTCCCAGAAAAGAAAAGGGGGATGGTGGGTGGGTAACCTGGACTGCAACAGTGAATACACTCGAACATCTACATTTATGGTAGGTACACAACTGTACCATGATCATCGTGTTTCACTGTTGCAGTCATTATTCTTGGGTTGAATCCCAAAGCTGAGGAAGGGCGGCTGGGCTAAATAGGGTTAGGAGAGGCTATGAGGCCCTGCAGAACTGCAGTGGCACAGCCTGCTCTGGACTTGAGTAAAGAGGTAAGAGGTAGTGCTTTGTGAAGGTGTGCACTGAACTCTAAGTTGCAGCCTCTAAGATATCTTTTGTTGGTACTCCTCTGAGGAAGGCTGCTGAAGTGGCTACTGCTCTGGTGGAATGAGGCCTAATGCCCTTAGGCACTGATTTGCCATGTTGAAAATAGCAGAAACGGATGCAATGGCCGATCCATTTAGAAATAGTCTGTTTTGAGATGACCTTTCCTTGTGATCCTGCAGCATATGACACTAAAAGTTGCTCAGTCTTTCTGAAAGCTTTAGTTCTGTCCAAGTAGAAGCGTAAAGTACAGTTTTGTACCTACCATAAATGTAGATGTTTGAGTGCATACCCTGCTGCAGTCATCACACTTGGAGTTATCCTGCCGTCAGGCGGTCCCGCAGTCGGCCCGAATTCCAAAGTCTTGGTCCGGCGTCGGTTGCTGTCACTTCTTCCCTGACGTCAGTGCACCAGGGGTATATGAAAGGCATCAGACGCCATTTTCTTCAGTTTTTCTTGCCCCAGATGTCAGGTGCCCCCTCCCCATAGATAGTACCAATAATAAAAAGTGTAGCATAAACAAAAAATACCTCCAGCTATAAGCAAATACACCACAAAGGTTGTAACAGATTTTAAGGTATAGAAAGGTCTTAGTTAGGTCAGAGAGGATGGAGGGAGGGTAACCTGGACTGCAGCAGGGTATACACTCGAACATCTACATTTATGGTAGGTACAAAACTGTACTATGTTCATCGTGTTACCCTGCTGCAGTCATCACACTTGGGTAGAATCCCAAAGCTAAGGATGGGAGGTGGAGTCAAACAGGGTTAGAGGAGGCTAGAAGGCCCTGCAAAACTGCAGTGGCGAAGCCAGCTCTAGTCTTAGAGTAAAGTGGTAAGTGGTAATGTTTGGTGAAGGTGTGTACTGAACTCCAAGTTGCAGCTTCCAGAATATCCTTGGTTGGCACCCCCCTGAGGAAGGCTGTAGATGTAGCTGCTGCCCTGGTAGAGTGGGGCCTTATGCTAGCAGGAACTGGTTTTCCATGGTGGGTGTAGCAAAAACATATGCAATGCCCTACCCATTTGGAAATGGTCTGTTTTGAGATAGCCTTTCCTTGTGATGCTGTAGCATAGGATACAAAAAGCTGGTCAGATTTTCTGAAAACCTTAGTTTTATCCAAGTAGTAACGTAGCTGCCTGTGAATGTCCAAGTAATGTAGGAGTCTTTCTCCTTTGTTCTGTGGATTTGGAAAGAAGGTGGGTAAAATGGACGGTTTGATTTAGAGCCACACTGGATACCACCTTAGGCATAAAGGAGGGGTTAGTTCGTAGAGAAACTCTGTCTTGATGAAAAATGAGGAAAGGCTCTACTGCCATTAGTGCCTGAAGCTCTGAAACTCTTCTCGCTGAAGTAATTGCTAGCAGCAGGGCAGTCTTCCATGATATAAACTTTAAGTCAGCTGAGAAAGCTGGCTCAAAAGGAGGTAGCGTAGGTTTTTCCAGAACAAAGTTGAGGTCCCAAGTAGGTGTTGGTGCTCTCCTGGGAGGCCTAATGTTTTTGGCCCCTCTGAGAAACTGCCTTAGGAGTGGATGTGAAAATAAGAGAGGATCTGTGTTGTAGTGAGCTGAAATAGCTGAGGCGTGGATTTTAATAGATGAAAAAGAAAGCCCTTTGTGTAACATCTCAGTTAAATACTGCAGAATCTGAGGTATGTCAGGCTGAAGGGTATTTTGGCCTTTAGCTTGGTTCCAGGCGCAAAACCTTTTCCATTTGTCTGAGTAGGCTTTCCTGGTGCTGGGCCTCCTGGCCTCCAGAATAACATCCATAACAGCTTGTGAGAGAGGAGCTGGCTGGTTGCTTAGGTGATTTGCCATGCAGCCAAGTTTAAGGTTTTGAGCTGGCTGTGTAGAATCTGATTGTCTTGCTGTGTGAGCAGATGGGTAATTTGTGGTAGAATCCATGGTGGGCCCTGGGCCATATACCTTAATAGTGGGTACCAGTGCTGGTGTGGCCAGTCTGGGGCAAGGAGTATCATTCAGGGTCTCTCCATCCTGATTTTCAGCAGCACCTTTGTGAGAAGGGGTAATGGAGGAAAGGCATATACTGTCAGCATTTTCCAACTGAATGAGAGTGCATCCACTTTCCAAGCTTGATGGTGAAAAGTCCTTGTGCAAAATTTTGTTAGTTGATAGTTTTGGGGGCTGGCAAACAGGTCTATGTCTGGGAGCCCCCATTTTTGAGTTATCATTGCAAATACTTGTGGATCCAGTTTCCACTTGTGGGGATCCATGATGTTTCTGCTTAGGTCGTCTGCCAATGTGTTCTTTTTTCTTGGCAGGAATTGAGCTTGTAATTGAACTTGGTAAGCCAGTGCTGTGTTCCACAAGGTCATTGCTTGCCTGCATAGAGGGTAGGAGTGTGTAACCCGTTGCTTGTTTATGTACCACATTACTGTGGTGTTGTCTGTCCTTATGATAAGCTGTCCTGGATGTAAGAGGTCCTTGAAGGCTGTCAGAGCATTTTGTACAGCTAGCATTTCTTTTTGATTGATGTGCAGATTCCTTTGATCTGCAGTCCATAGGCTTTGAATGCACCGTCCTGCCATGTGTGCCCCCCAGGCATAGTCCGATGCATCTGTTGTCATAGTTTGCCTGGCTGGGGGTAAGGTGAAAGGCTGACCCTTGTTGAGGTGACATGCCTGTGACCACCATAGAAACTCCTGTTGAAGGCAGGGAATGAGAGGCATCGTTGTTTCCAAGCTGTGGCTGTGTTGAGTCCATATGCTTTTTAGGTACCATTGTAATTTCCTCATATGCAGTTTTGCAAATGGTATTAGTAGTAAGCAAGATGCCATGAAACCCAAGGCCTGCAGAATTTTTCTTGCAGGGAGTTGGGTCTTTGTTGCCATTGTTCTGAAGTACTGAGTTAATCGTAGTTGTTTATCTGGGCCATTGTATTCAAGCTGGCACCCAGGAATGTCATATTTTGTGAGGGCACTAGTTTTGATTTCTTTTCGTTTACTGTGTACCCTAGGCAACTTAGAAGATGTTTTACAAAAGCCAGGTGTTGTAAGAGAATGTCCTTGCTTTCTGCTTGGATGAGGCAGTCGTCCGGGTATGGGTATATCTGAATTCCTCTTTGTCTGCAGTATGCAATTACTGGTGCCAGGCATTTTGTGAAGACCCTGGGTGCAGTAGATAAGCTAAAGGGCAGTGCAGAGAATTAGTAATGGGTTGAACCTGCAATGAAACGGAGGTATCTTCTGCAATTTTGTCTGATAGGGACATGCAGGTATGCCTCCTTGAGGTCCAACGTTACTAGTCAAGTTTTCTTGCCCAACATGGGAAGAAGCTGCTGTAGTGTTAGCATCTTGAATTTGGGTACTTGCAAGAAGGTGTTTAAAATTGAAAGGTCCAGAATGGGTCTCCAAGCATTGTCCTTTCTGGGGACTAGAAAGAGCCTTGAGTAAAATCCTTGGCCTTGCTCCTGTGTAGGTACCAGTTGAACGGCTCTCATGTCCAGGAGAGCTGTAATTTGTTTTTGTGCCTCTGCCCATTGATTTTGTGGCACGTTTGGCATTCCTTTTATCCTTGGCAAAGTGTGGAAATGGAATCTGTATCCTTCTGAGATAATGTCTAGGACCCATTTGTCCTTTGTGACGATACGCCAGTTGTCTGCAAAAAGTGCTAATTTTCCTCCCAAGGTAACTGCCAAGAGAGTTTTGCTTGGCAGTTTGAGGTTTAAGTCATTGTGTTTGCCTTCTAGTAGTTTGGGACCTGTCTTCTCCTCCCTTCTGTGTTGCAGTGCCCCATTGGCGAGGTTTGTAAGGGATTTGTGCTTGTCCTCTGCCCCTTGGGCACTTGTATTTACCCCTCTGTGGTCTGTCAGAAGCTGGAAAGGACCAATTTTTTGTTGGCCAATTTCTGTTGAAGCATGGGGGCTGTACCTGTAAGAAATCTTTGACCGTCTGCATAGATTTTGCCTTATCCTCCATTTTCTTTAAAACCTCCTCTGCTTTAACCCCAAAAAGGACATCCTGCTGTAAGGGTTCATCTAGTAACTTTGCTTTAACATGATCAGGCAGAGATTGTTCCTTTAACCAAGCATGCCTACGTACAACAGACCCAGTAACAGCTGCTCTAGAGGAAGCTTCCAAGGCATCAAAACCACATTGTAAAGTATGTTTGCCCACCTGTTCAGCTGCATGCAACAGATCCTGCATTTCCTTGAATTCAGACTGTTGAGGATGCGTGCCCATCTTTTGTTTTACTTGAGACATTAGGAGTTGCTGGTATTTAAGCATGTGAAATTGACAATTTAGTGCTCTCATAGCTAGAGTAGCTGAGGTGTAAACCTTCTTCCCCCACCTATCTAGTGCTCTGGAGTCCCTTTCAGAGGGTACAGGATTTTTAGCCATAGAAGCCTTAGCCCCTTTGGGATCCTGGGAGATTGTCCCTGGATCAGCAACAGGGCTTTTGTATAGGAATTTGCGTGAGTCAGGCACTCTATAGTATCTATCTGGTTTGGCTGGAGCAGAAGGCAGAGAATCTGGATTTAGACTAGATTCTAAGAAAACATCATCCACAATGTCTAAAACTGGGGGGATAGCAAGTGGTCTGTGCTGGGGGAGCAAAAGAAACTCTCAGAGCCTTTTCTTTGAGTCGGAGTAGTCCTAACCTTCCCAGTGGAAATGTTCCCTCATGGTATGTAAGTTTTCCCCAAAGGAATAATCTTCAGGGGGAGAAGCTGAGGGAATGGAGTCTTCAGCATCAGAATCTTCATAAGGGGGAAAGGAGTAATCCTGTTCCTCAGGGGAGCCTGAGGAAACGGACACTTAGATCAGAGGAGGCATAATCCTCCTCTTGTCTAGGCCTTTTGTCGGGGGGGGGGGGGTTGGGAACCCCTGATCAAAGAAATCAAATTTTCAGCCATTTTAAGCATCTGTTTCTTAGGCATAGGGCCTTGACCTGGAGCCTGAAGTGTAGTCTTTTTTGGTTTTAGAGGAGTCTTAAGCTTAGCATAAGATTTTATGGTGAGAGTAGTCGGTCTGAAGACACCTTCAGAAACCGAAGGTGTTTCTACAGCACCAGCTTCTCCTACTGCAATGTCGTCGGTAGGGCCTAAAGAAAATGGCTGCGTCGGCCTAGAACTCTCTGCTGGAGAATCCAAAGCGGTCAGGGGATCCAACTCAGCGGTAGCCAGGGGCTGCATAGGCGCCTCACTGAAAACCGGAGAACCGGCGACCGGCCCAGCCAAGGCCTCAAAGTCTGGCTTGGATCTAGGCTGCCTTTCTTTATCTTTGCGTTTTTTTATGCACGCCGGTAGTAGGTTGCTCCGACGGCATAGTGTAATTAAATTTCCTACCGAAGTAGTGTCATGTGAAATCAAAGCATCGCTTTATGGTTCGCTTATTGAACCTAGCACAAAACCGACAACCAGTGACGTTGTGGTGTGGGCCTAGGCAAGGTATACAAAAAGAATGAAAGTCTCTATGAGGTATTTGCTTCTCACAAGAAATGCAATTGTTAACTTTTTCTGACATCGGACTGAGGCAAGAAAAGGTTCCCCAATGGGGTACTTAGCTTTGAAGTCTTCGGACTGAAACTCTATTCAAAAATCTCAGGTGTCGGCCGACCGGCACTTGTGAACTGCTTCTGCTTCGGGCACCGCGCGGCAAGAAAGACTGAAGAAAATGGCGTTGGATGCCTCTCATATACCCCTGGCGCACTAACGTCAGGTAAGAAGCGACAGCAACTGACGCCGGACCATGACTTTGGAATTCGGGCTCACTGCGGGACCACCTGACGGCAGGATAACCCCAAGTGTGACGACTACAGCAGGGTAACACGATGAACATCTGCCTGTGTATGTCCAAAGAATGCAGAATTTTCTCACCCTTGTTCTGTGGATTAGGATAAAAGGTAGGCAAGGGAATGGCTTGGTTAAGGGCCACACTGGACACCACCTTAGGCATAAATGTAGGGTTTGTCCTGAAAGAAATCCTGTCTGGATGAAAAATGATGAAAGGTTCCACAGCCATGAGTGCTTGTAACTCTGAGACTCGCCTTGCAGAGGTTATTGCTAGGAGCAGAGCTGTTTTCCAGGATAAGAATTTTATATCTGCTGTTGATGCTGGCTCGAAAGGAGGCAGTGTGAGTTTTTCCAAAACATAATTGAGGTCACTGGCTGGAATTGGTGCTCTCCTTGGAGGTCTAATGTTTTTGGCCCCTCTGAGGTACTGCCTTATTAAAGGATGAGAAAAGATAGGTGGTTCCGTATTGTAATGGGCTGAAATGGCAGAGGCATGAATCTTAATTGATGAGAAAGAAAGGCCTTTGTTCAGCATCTCAGTTAGGTATTGTAAAATCTGAGGGATATTTGGTACACACGTGTCACTGCCTTGTTCCTGGTTCCAAGCACAGAATCTTTTCCATTTTCCTGCATAAGATTTTCTGGTACTGGGCCTCCTGGCCTCCAAGATAACATCCATAACAGCTTTTGAAAGAGGAGTGTTCTGAATGGCTACATTATCTGCCATGCTGCCAGATTTAAGGTCCTGAGTTGGCTGTGCAGGATCTGATTGTTTTGTTGGGTCAGTAAGTGAGAACTTTGAGGCAATATCCATGCTGGACCTTGAGACAAGCTCTTTAGGATTGGGTACCAGTGCTGGCGTGGCCAGTCTGGTGCAATCAGTATCATATTTGGCTTCCCTTGTCTGACCTTTACCCTGGGAAGGATAGGCAGTGGGGGAAAAGCATATACCGTTAGATTTTTCCAATTGAAGGATAGGGCACCCACTTTCTATGCTTGCTTGTGATAAATCCTTGTGCAAAATCTCTGCAATTGGCAGTTGTGAGGGAAGGCAAATAGATCTATGTCTGGGCATCCCCATTTCCTTATTATCATGCTGAAGACTTGTGGATCCAGTTTCCATTCGTGGGGCTCCATGAGGTTTCTGCTTAGTTCATCTGCCAGAGTATTTGTTTTTCCTGGCAGGAATTGTGCTTGCAGGTGAACTTGAAAAGCCAATGCTGTGTCCCATAAGGTCATTGCTTGTCTGCAGAGGGGGTAGGAATGTGTACCTCCCTGCTTGTTTATGTACCAAATGACCATAGTGTTGTCTGTCTTTATCAGTAACTGTCCTGCATGAAGCAGGTCCTTGAAAGCTGTCAGGGCATTTTGAACAGCTAGCATCTCTTTTTGATTGATGTGAAGATGCATCTGGTTTGCAGGCCTGAATACATTTTCCTGCCATATGGACCACCCAGGCATAATCTGATGCATCCATTTTCAGTGTCTGTCTGGCTATGGGTAATCTGAATGGCAGACCCTTGTTGTGGTGACAGGCTTCTGCCCACCATCGAAACTCCTGTTGCAGGCAGGGAATAAGTGCAATTTCTGTGTCCAGGCTGTGGCAATGCGGAGTCCAAACACTTTTTAGATACCACTGTAGTTTCCTCATATGCAGTCTGGCATATGGAATTAGTAGAATGCAAGATGCCGTGAAACCCATGGCCTGCAGGATTTTCCTTGCAGATAAGTGGGTTTTTGTTGCCAAACTCTTGAAGTAAGTAGTCAGTTGCCTTTGCTTGTCTGGCATGAGATAAGCCATCTGGGCAGTTGTATTTAAGCTTGCACCCAGGAATATTATCTCTTGAGAGGGCACTAGTTTTGATTTCTTTTCGTTTACTGTGTACCCTAGGCCAATTAGAAATCTTTTTACAAATGCCAGATGCTTCAGAAGAATGTCTTTGTCCTCTGCTTGAATTAGGCAGTCATCCAAGTAGGGATATATTTGAATTCCTTTTTGTCTGCAAAACGCAATTACTGGTGCCAGGCATTTTGTGAAGACCCTGAGTGCAGTAGATAAGCCAAAGGGCAGTGCAGAGAATTGATAATGTATTGAGCCAGCTATGAATCTGATTTATCTTCTGCAAGATTGTCTGATTGGGACATGCAGGTATGCTTCTTTTAGGTCCAAAGTTACGAGCCAAGCCTTCTTGCCCAGCATGGGCAGTAGCTGCTGTAGAGTCAACATCTTGAATTTTGGAACTTCCAGAAACATATTTAGTATAGACAGGTCCAGTATTGGTCTCCAGGTTTTGTCCTTTCTGGGTACTAGAAAGAGTCTGGAGTAAAATCCTTGCCCCTGCTCTTGTTGTGGTACTTACTGAATGGCCCTCATGTCCATGAGGGCTGTAATTTGTTTTTGTGCCTCTGCCCATTGATTGTGTGGCAGGTCTGGCATACCTTTTGACCTTGGTAGGGTGTGAAAATGGAACCTGTAGCCTTGGGACACTATGTTCAGGACCCATTTGTCTTGGGTAACCATTTGCCAATTTGATGAAAAAAGTGCTAGTTTTCCCCCTAAGGGGGCTGCCAAATGAAAAGTACTTGGATCTGGTAGAGGAAAGTCATTGGGACGCCTGTATCTGCCTCTTTGTGGTCTGTCTGACATTGAAAGGACCAGTTTTTAGAGGGCCAGTTCTTGCTAAACCTGGGTGGCTGTACCTGTAAGACATCCTTGACTGTCTGCATGGATTTAGCTTTATCCTCCATTTTTTCCACACCTCTTCTGCTTTAGTACCAAACAAAGTATCAGGCTGTAATGGTGCATCTAATAATATTGCTTTAACATGATCAGGCAGATTCTGTTCCTTTAACCAAGCATGCCTCCTAATAACAGAACCTGTAACAGCGGCCCTGCAAGAGGCCTCCAGTGAATCATAACCACATTGCAAAGTATGCTTTCCCACTTGTTCAGCTGCATGCAATAAATCCTGCAATTCCTTGTTCTCTGAACATTAAGTATTTGTCAACATTTTCTGTTTAAGCAGTGACATTAAATATTGCTGATATTTAAGCATATGAAACTGACAATTTAAAGCCCTTACAGCCAGGGTAGCAGAAGTGTAGACTTTTTCCCCCATCTGTCTAGAGCCCTAGAATCCCTATCAGAGGGGACAGGGTTTTTTGCAGTGGAAGCTTTAACCCCTTTGGGACCCTGAGATATAGTTTCTAGGTCAGCAGCGGGTTTTTATATAGGAATTTATAAGAATCCGGGACCCTGTAGTATCTGTCTGGCTTAGCAGGTGCAGTGGGTAAAGAGTCAGGGAACAGGCCGGACTCTAAAAATACATCATCTACAATGTCCAGAACAGGTAGAATAGCAAGGGGTCTGTGCTGAGGAAGTAGCAGAAAGTCTCTGAGCCTTTTCTTAGATTCAGAATAATCTTGGCTCTCCCAGTGGAAATGCTCCCTCATGGTATGCAGGGTTTCCCCAAAAGAATAATCCTCAGGAGGAGAGGCTGAAGGAATGGATTCTTCAGCATCAGAATCCTCATAGGGAAGCATGGAGTAATCCTGTTCAGAAGAGGAATCAGAGGAAATAGAAACCTGATCAGAAGAATCATACTCTGTCTCTTGCCTAGACCTCTTATCAAGAGGGGGATGGGAGCCCCTGATCAAACTAATTAGGTCTTCGGCCATTTTGAGCAACTGTTTTTTAGGCATGGAAGTCTGAGAAGGAGAATGCTGTACTTGGTTTTTTGTCTTTAGAGCTGCTTTAGTCTTTGTCTTTGAAGCTGAAGATGGCTTAATATATAGTTGTGTAGGTCTGAAGACACCCTCAGAAGCCGATGCCTGCTCAGCGGCTCCAGACCCATCTGAGAGAATGATTTCCGAGTGTCCAATACCTTGAGTTTCCAGAGGCCCAGTCGGCTCCACGTGGGAGTTGGAAGCGGGCTGTGACTCTGAGGTAGCGGGTACCAGGGGCTGTGAAAGCGCCTCACTGAGAACCGGCGACTGGCCTAGCAGAGGCTTCATCGTCGGTTTTGGACCTCGGATGCCTATCCTTTTCCTTGTCCTTGCGTTTTTTGTAAACTCTGGTTGTCGGCTGTTCCAACGGCATTATATAATTAAATCTTCGGCTAAAGTAATGAAATGCAAAATCGAACCGACGCTTAATAGTGCGTTGGTTAAATCTAGCAGAAAACCGACAGCTAGCAACGCTGTGATCAGGGCCTAGGCAAAGAATACACTAAGAATGAAAATCCTTATGAGGTATTTGCTTCCCACAAGAAATACAATTGTTAACTTTTTCTGACATCGGTCTGGAGCAAGAAAAAAGTTTCCCCAATGGGGTACTTAGCTTTAATGAAGACTTCAGGTCTGTAATTCAGATTTGAAAATCTCAGGAGTCGGCCGACCGGCACTTGCAAACTGCTTTTGCTTCGGGCACCGCGCGGCAAGAAAGACTGAAGAAAATGGCGTCGGCTGCATCTTTTATACCCCTGGCACACTGACGTCAGGGAAGAGGTGACAGCAACCAACGCCGGACCTAGACTTTGTAATTCTGGCCGACTGAGGGTAGCCTGCCAGCAGGATAACCCAAGAGTAATGACTGCAACAGTGAAACACGATGAACATCATGCAGCCAACGCCATTTTCTTTTGCTTTCCTTGCCCCCGATGTCAGGTGCCCCCAAAAAGGTAGCAAAAATAAATATATATATATATATATATATATATATATATACACACACACACACACACACACACACACACACACACACACACACACACACACACACACACACACACACACACACACACACACACCAAGCAAATACACCACATAGGTTGTAGAAATTAGTGAAGGAAAGATAAACTCCAGAATGACAGGGGGATGGTGGGAGGGTAACCTGGACTGCAACAGTGAATACACTCAAACATCTACATTTATGGTAAGTGTACACAACTGTACTATGTTCTTCATGTTTCACTGTTGCAGTCATTACATTTGGGTAGAATCCCAAAGCTATGGTTGGGAGGCTGGAGCTAAACAGTATTAGGAGCGGCTATAAGGCCCTGCAGAACTGCAGTGGCAAAGCCTGCCCTGGATTTAGAGTAGAGAGGCAAATGATAATGCTTTGTAAAGGTGTGAACAGAACTCCAAGTAGCAGCCTCTAGAATGTCTTTGGTTGGTACACCCCTTAGAAAGGCTACTGAAGTAGCTGCAGCTCTGGTGGAATGAGACCTAATGCCCTTGGGCACAGGTTTACCATGGTGTAAGTAGCAGAAACGGATGCAGTGGCTTATCCACTTTGAAATTGTCTGCTTTGATATAGCCTTGCCTTCTGATCCTGCAGCATATGTCACTAGTAATTGCTCAGTTTTTCTTAGAGCTTTAGTCCTGCTTAAGTAGAATCTTAGCTGTCTGTGTACATCCAAGGAATGCAGAATTCTCTCCCCCTTGTTCTGTGGATTTGGATAAAAGGTTGGCAGATGAATTGTTTGGTTAAGAGCCACACTAGAAACCACCTTAGGCATAAAAGTAGGATTTGTCCTCAGAGATACCCTCTGTCTGGGTAAAATATAATAAAAGGCTCTACACCCATGAGGGCCTGTAGCTCTGAAACTCTTCTTGCTGAAGTAATTGCTAGTAGCAGAGCTGTTTTCCATGATAAGAACTTTATATCAGCGGTAGCAGCTGGTTCAAATGGAGGCAGGGTGACCTTTTCCAACACATAAATTGAGTTCCCATGCAGGCAGTGGTGATCTTCTAGGAGGCCTTAAAGTTTTGGCTCCTCTAAGATACTGCTTTAGTAAAGGATGAGAAAAGATTGGTGGCTCTGTATTTTAATGAGCCGAAATGGCAGAGGCATGGATTTTAATTGATGAGAAAGATAGGCCATTGTCAAGCATCTCAGTTTAGTATTGCAATATCTGAGGAATATTTGGTTCTGCTGTATCAGTTCCTTGTGCTTGATTCTAAGCACAGAATCTCTTCCATTTGCCAGCATAAGATTTTCTAGTACTAGGCCTTCTGGCTTCCAAAATGACATCCATCACAGCTTTACTGAGAGGAGTTGCTTGTATGATTACATGATCAGCCATGCTGCCAGGTTCAAAGTCTGTAGTTGATTGTACAGGATCTGATTGTTTTGCTGGGACAGTAGTTGTGGTCTTTGAGGCAAGGTCCAAGCTGGGTATTGAGACAAGCTCTTTAGGACTGGGTTATCAGTATTGGCGGGGCCAGTCTGGGGCAATTAGTATCATGTTTGGTTTCTCTTGTCTGACTTTTAGGAGGAACTTGGGGAGAAGAGGCAGAGGTGGAAAGTGTAAACTGATAGGTTTTTCCAACTGAAGGATGGGGCGTCCACTTTCCAGAGTGCTTTGTTTTCCTGGCAGGAACTGAGCTTGAAGATGTATTTGGTAGGTCAAAGCTGTGTCCCACAGTGCCATGGCTAATCTGCATAGGGGGTAGGGGTGTGTGCCCCCTTGCTTGTTTATATACCACGACTGTAGTGTTTTCGGTCTTTATCAGTAGTTGTCCTGGATGAAGTAAGTCCTTGAAGGCTGTTAGGACATTTTGAACAGCTAGCATCTCTTTCTGGTTGATATGTAGATGCATTTGTTTTGGTGACCATATGCCCTGAATGCATCTTCCTGCCATGTGGGACCCCCAGGCATAATCTGGTGCATCTGTTGTTATGGTTTGGCTGGCAGGGGGTAGAGTGAATGGCCATCCCATGTTCTGGTGACATGCCTTTGCCCACCAAAGAAACTCCTGTTGCAGGCAGGAAATGAGAGGAATCATTGTTTCCAGACTGTGAGAATGTTGACTCCATAAACATTTTAGGTACCATTGAAGTTTCCTCATATGCAGTCTTGCATATGGAATCAGTAGGATGCAGGATGCCATGAAGCCCAGAGCCTGCAGAATTTGTCTTGCAGAAGTCTGGGTCTTTGTTGCCATCAGTTTGAAGTAAGTAGTCAGTTGCCTTTGCTTGTCTGGCATGAGGTAAGCCATCTGGGCAGTTGTATTCAAGCTTGCACACAGGAATGTTATCTTTTGAGAGGGTACCAATTGTGATTTCTTTTCGTTTATTGTGTACCCTAGGCATGTTAGAAGCCTTTTCACAAACGCCAGGTGTCGAAGAAGAGTGTCCTTGTTCTCTGCTTGAATGAGACAGTCGTCCAAGTAAGGATATATTTGTATACTTTTTTGTCTGCAAAATGCAATTACTGGTGCCAGGCACTTTGTAAAGACCCTGGGCGCAGTAGATAAGCCAAAGGGCAACGGCAGAGAATTGGTAATGCATTAAGCCAGCCTTGAATCTGAGGTATCTTCTGCACGATTGTCTTACTGGGACATGCAGGTATGCCTCTTTTAGGTCTAAAGTCACCAGCCAAGCATTCTTACCCAACATGGGCAGAAGTTGCTGCAAAGTCAGCATTTTGAATTTTGGAATGTCCAGGTATGTGTTCAAAATCGATAAATCCAGTACTGGCCGCCAGGCCTTGTCCTTTCTGGGTACCAAGAAAGGACAATTCTGGAGTAAAAACCTTGTCCTTTTTCCTGTTCTGGTACTGTCTGAATGGCCTCCATATCCACAAGGGATGTAACCTGTTTCTGTGCCTCTGCCCATTGATTTTTTGGCAGATCTGGCCAACTATTTGCCACTGGCAGAGTGTGGAAATGGAATCTGTATCCCTGTGATACGATGTTTAGTACCCACTTGTCCTGGGTTATTAACTGCCAATTTTGAGCAAAAAGGTGCTGCCAAAAGATAAGTGCTTGGTGCACGCAGAGGGAATTCATTGGGATTGCTTTCTGTAGGTTTGCGCTTCATCTCCTCCAGATTTCGAGGGGATAGCGCAACATTGCTTTGACCTGTATGAATCTTGCGCCTGGTATCTGGAACCCTTAGGGCATCTGGATTTGCCCCTTTGAGCTCTGTCTGACACATGAAAGGACCAATTTTTTTGTAGGCCAGTGTCTACTGAATCTTGGTGGCTGCACTTGTAAGAAGTCTTTAACAGTTTGCATAAACTTAGCTTTGTCTTCCATTTTCTAAAAACCTCTTCTACCTTAATACCAAACAGAGAATCATGCTGTAAAGGTGCATCTAGCAATTTAGCTTTAACATGATCAGGCAAATTTTGTTCCTTTAACCAGGCATGCCTCCTATAACCACCGATCCAGTAACTGCGGCTCTGCAAGAGGCCTCTAAGGAATCAAAACCACATTGCAAAGTATGCTTTCCAACTTGTTCAGCTGCATGCAATAATTCCTGCAATTCTTTATTTTCTGCACATTCTGAAATCAACATCATTTTCTGTTTCAGCAATCCCATAACATGTTGTTGGTATATGAAATTGACAGTTTACGGCCCTGATTGCCAAGGTTGCAGATGTATAAACCTTTTTTCCCCATCTGTCCAGTGCCCTTGAATCTCTGTCAGAGGGGGTTGGACTTTTTGCTGTTGAGGCCTTAACTCCCTTTGGACCCTGTGAAATAGTTTCAGGATCAGCAGCAGGGTTTCTAAATAAAAATTTATGTGAGTCAGGGACCCTGTAATATCTTTCAGGCTTACTGGGAGCCGAAGGTAAGGAGTCAGGGGACAAGCTTGACTCCGAAAACACATCATCCACAATGTCTAAAACAGGGTAGAATGGCTAAAGGCCTGTGCTGAGGGAGAAGAAGGAAATCCCTGAGCCTCTTTTTTGATTCTGAGAAGTCTTGACTCTCCCAATGAAAATGCTCCCTCAAAGTATGCAAGGTTTCTCCAAATGAATAATCCTCAGGAGGAAATGCAGATGGAATAGATTCCTCAGCATCAAAATCCTCATAGGGAGGCATAGATAATTCCTGATCAGAAGAGGAATCAGAAGAAATAGAAACCTGATCTGAAGATTCATAATCAGTGTCTTGCCTAGGCCTCTTATCAGGAGGGGGATGGGCACCCCTGATCAAGGTAATAAGGTCTTCAGCCATTTTGATCATCTGTTTTTTAGGCATAGAGGCCTGTGCACGTGGCTCATGCATCATTTTTTTAGTTTTAGAAGTTGCTTTAGTCTTTGGTTTTGCAGCTTTCGTCGGTTTGATATACAAACGTTGAAGTCTGAATACACCCTCAGAAGCTGGTACCTGCTCAGCGGCTCCGGACCCATCCGAGGGAGATACATCCGTCAGTCCAATACCTTGAGTATCTTGTGGCATGCTGGACTCCACATGGGTGTCGGTAGAAGCCTGCAACTCAAAGGTAGCGGGTATCAGCGGCTGCAAAAGCGCCTCACTGAGTACAGGCGAACCGGCAACTGGCTTAGGAGAAGCTTCATCTGTTTTGGATCTCGACTGCCTTTCTCTGTCCTTTTCTTTGCGTTTTTTTATGTACTCCGGTAGTCGGATTACTATCCGACGACATTTCTGAGTAGTTAAATCTGTTTAAAAATACTTTGATGCAAAAATACACCAACGCTTAATAGTGTGTTGGTTAAATCTAGCACAAAACCGACAGCCAGGCACGTTGTGATCAGGGCCTAGGCAAGGAATACAGTATAACTGGAAATCCTTATGAGGTATTTGCTTTTCACAAGTAATACAATTATTAACTTTTTCTGACATTGGTAAAAAGCAAGAAAAAAAGTTTCCCCAACGGGTACTTAGCTTTAGTGAAGACTTCGGTTCTGAAACTCAAACTCGAATATTTCAGTAGTCGGTTGACCGGCACTTGCGAAATGCTACTGCTTCGGGCACTGCGCAGCAAGAAAGACTAAAGAAAATGGTTTCGGCTGCATGTTTTATACCCCTGACAACCTGACGTCATGGAAGAGGAGACAGCAACCGACACAGGACCCAAGACTTTGGAATTCAGGCAGACTGAGGGCAACCTGCCAGCAGATTACCCAAATGTAATGACTGCAACAGTGAAACACGAAGAATATCTTTACAGTTAAACTGCAATCTTTATCAGTCGTCGGCTATGAACAGAAAAAAAAAAAAAACTGGACCCTTTCATGTCTGGTGGGACCTCTTGGATGACTCTTTTTGCAAAAGGTTTGCAACTTTGTCTATGGCCATCACTTCTGATAGGATAGGAAGTCAGGAGGGGAAGAGATGACAGCATTGTAGGTGAATCGTGCAGCATACCTTATCCAGCTGTACTGTGTGATGGCCTGCCACACCTGAGGATGAAGGGGTCTATGTTTAACCATCAAACAACATTTCCTTCAAATGGCTAAATATCAAAACCTAACCATCGAATGTTCATTCAGCAAACATTCATTTCAACAAACAGGAAAGTAACTAGTTGGCCAACCCTTTCCTGTCTGCCCTTTTCCTCATGTAGTGCAGTCTCTGAGTTGGTATATATAGTTAGGGGGATGGGGGGGCACAGCCCCCTACTCTTGGTGGTGTGGGGTGCTCAGTTGCTAAGCTCCCCACGTGGGAAACTTTGAAATACAGCGTTGTGTGAGATAGGGAAGTGTTGGCTAACTAGTTACTTTCCCTGGTGAAAAAATGAATGTTCACGGAATGAACGTTTGATGGTTAGGGTTCAATGTTTTGCCGTTCGATGGAAATGTTATTCGATAGTTAAACATAGACCCAGGATGAAGTGATTTTCAACCCCTGACTTCCTTTAGAGAGGAACAATTGGGCAAGCCCTCATGGATTCTGTGACTGATTTCTTGGGGGGGGGGTGGGGGGGCAGCTGTGAATTCCTGGTTCTGCAGACCCACCTATATGAAAGCATTAATTCAGGAAGCCCCCACATCCATGGGAATTTTTCTAATTAGTACCTATACGGATGCTGTTGTTTTCTTTGAACCATACATTCCAAGCACTCTTCTGGTTCCTAGGAAAAGTCCTCTGAGGAGTGGAGACCATAATGCATCTTTACCTCCATCTCACTCTTTTGCAACTTGTCTTTCACTTAGGGTTCAAATAGTTACATGCAAAATTACAGTGCTTCAGCCAAACTTTGTAGACCATTGCTAAGCTGGATCCAGCCACCTCTGCTGCTTCATCAGATTCTGTATGAATCAGTCTCATGAGCAGTGTAATTAAATTAACCACTGTTGTAACCTGTCACTCCAGCATCCTTCTGAGATCACTGTACGTTAACCTTCTCAGAGTATCCAGTGTAGATTCTGTTAGATCATGCTGAAAACTTGCCAAGCGAGTCAGGAAATTCAATGACAGAGTGGAGAATTACCTGAGGCATAAACAAGCTCTCTAAATTAATCCACAGCCTCAGAAATTCTCTTGGATCTCTCTCTCTCTCTTTTTTAAGGTTTACTACCACTAACTCCGGAGTTAGTTAAGCAAGCCTTGCTCCAAGCCCATCTGTTCTTGTGGGAGATGGGGGTGTTGAAGATCCTATTCGGTCTCCTAGATACATTCCACCATGTCTGGTTCTTGCAGTGTCCAATCTACTATCAATACCACCATGCTGCCAGTATGAAGGACCACCCAAGAAGTCTCTCTTCTTTAGGGGAGGTGGGGGTCAGCTTGCCATGACACATTCTGATGCATCATTTCTGCTATTTCTACAAGCTTGGTGTAATCAGAGGGGGATGGGGGGACTCTGTCCATTCATCTAAATTGGTATCTGGGTGGGGATTCTGTTGGGGAGTCCAAATGCTCCATTTACATTTTCTCATCCTTGGGCCATTTGGAGGGGACTCATCTGAATGTGTGTGATGGGTTTCTGATAGGGCTACCTGAAATCACTGGAGACTTTCCATCCCTCTGGCCATCTTGGTCAAGGATGAAAGACCAAGTTATCTAAATAAACAGCACTGTGGGGTGGGGACAAAGTGGATGCAGACTCCTGGGGTAATGTTGAGCACAATGGGTTACATATGCACCACCTACTTTATCTAGCTTCTAATAGCAAAACATTTAATACCAATGAAGCCAATCTCCCAGTTGATGTAGAGACCCACAACATTGACCTGGAGAGACAGGTTCTAGCCAACATGCAGAAGTCAGTGCCAATGGAAAATGTAGCAAAATGTACTCAGTATCCCACAAGGGATTGTACCTACACATTACAGTTGAAGAACACTGTGAACTAAAAAATCTGATATGTTCTTTCCTCTTTTATACAGGATACTAGGTACTTTACCCAAAAACTTACAGAAAAAGTATTTTTTTTAAAAGTACAAGCATACTATTTTTAAACATTTCAAACATTTTCTCAGTAAGCTAATTGTACTGAGTAACAAAACATATTTCTCTTTTCCCATTCCAGATTTTATCTTTGTACTAAGTAATTATCACAAATTCTCTATGCATCTTTATCTAGTAAATATTTGAGGCATCCTTCATAACTTTGCCATATGCCAACATAACTTCACAGGAATTGACTATATAAAACATTTTTTTGTACTTTATCTGCTTCTAACAAAAAAGATGCTCCCTCATTATAAATTCTTCTAACTCTTAAGAATTCACCATGTGGCAGAGTACAAAATAAACTGTGTGGGGTGGGGGTGATAACCATGGTAACGATGGGTTTCTTAAAAACTATCATTACGACCCTGTACAGTGAGAGCTAAACGATGAACTTTTATTGTAAAAAAAATCAAATAAATGGACAGGAAAACTAAACCTGTTGTCAGACAAATTCTGAATGAACCACAGAAACTCATTCTACTAATGTTATTTTTGCGGGAAGGTTAATGGCAGGAATTTGCAGCCTTTGTGTTATTAAACAAAGGTTATTCTATAGTTAAAAAAAAATCAAAATAATACTGCAGTGCAGTGGTTAATGTTCTTTTCTCATATATCTTTGCACTGCAGTTCAGTTCCACTAGAATTGCCTGCTGTCAGTCTGCAAACCATCCATATGTCCACCGGAAGTTAAAATGGTTTCTTCTCAAATCTCAAAAACATGTCATTGGATGGTCTGACAATCCTCAAAGCTGTCCAGAAGCATGTATGCAGTATTCAAATGAGTGTATGCATGTGCCTGCAACAGGCCAGCATCCCATGCAATACCGGCTCTATGCTTTAGCCCCACTGCTTGCAAAGATAAGAATGTCTGGTTTCCCTGCAACCCTGAACAGGATAGGTATTAGAGAATGAATGAACTTATCATCAAAGTCTAAATCTCTGGTAAAAATGGACACAGCAGCAATTCTCACACTCTTTTTGAAAGTATTAAGTTGTGGTACTATGCACAGTCTGAAACATTGTCAAGCATGTTTCTAAGGATGAATTGCCAGCCTCAGAATGACACAAAATATACCACATACAATCTGGAACACAGAGACCAGCAGAAACTCTAGTAACAGTTCTTTCAGAAACTGAACTTCATATGGGGTGCTGTACACCATACAAGTAAGACTTCTTCCAGCAGATGATAGTGCTGAAATTAACAGCAATGTCCTTTCCAGAATGTCAGACATGACCAGAAGAGCTGCAACAGCCTTTGGACATATTGTCACAAATGCAAACATGACTCCCCAGGCAAGTATCAAACAACAGATAGCAGATTAAGGTAAAAATAAGGGATAGCAAGATTTCTAAGGTGCTATAAACTGTACACCTTAGAAGTCAGTGGCCAAATATTTTTCTCTGATGCAATGAATGCTGAAAAACACAGCATATTTTTGCAGTAATCATATATTTAATTTAGTTTCACTGTGTTGAAATGCTGAGCACTTTATATGGATGCATAAAAAACTGGAAGTCAAACTCCATGTCTGCCTCACATAATCCAGAAGGAAAGTTACCATGTGTGCTCAGCTAATCTTTGCTGAGAATTAAAAAATAAATAAAATAAGAAAATAATGAAATCTGCAAAGAAATCTAGTACAAGATACAGCAAGACTGTCATTTACTGTGGAAGAGACTCAATGAATTAAAATCTTCTTTCGACAGATATGAAAAGCAAGTATCTGCTTCACTGATGCATTCTTTCTGTGACACAGTAATTAACTACTAGCAACTTTATGACAGCCACTGTGGAACTCAAAGCAGGACAACAAACAATGTAGGCTTCTACTTTTTCAGTTGCCATAATATTCTAAGGAAGTCAAAGAACTGCAGTCAGAGTTGCACTGTATCAGCCCCCTCCAAAATGTTGCAAATGGGCCTTCCCCATGTGATCCTTTGCCCACTTGCCTTGAAGTTAGGTATGTCAAAAAAAAAAAAAAAAGATCAATTTCATTTTAATGAACAGGCAGTCCTAAGGGGGTCTATATCATATTGTTGAAGTCTGACAACTTCGAAGCGCTTAAGGTCGAACATTAATGTTAAAAGTGTTAAAACGTCGAATGTCAAAAAAAAAAAAAAAAACATTTAAAACCCAAAACAAACAAAAAAAATGCTCTATGCAGGGAGGCAGGCCCCCCCCTGCACCCCCACACCCCTGCTACTTAAATATACCAACTCCGAGATCGCACTACAGTGCAGTAAAGGGAAATCTTCCCTTCCCGCACTCTATGGCGATTCCCCACTAAATGTTTCGAAGTTCTGACACTTTGAACATTCAAGTTCGACCTTTAGTGCTTCAAAGTTGTCATACTTCAATATTATGATATAGACCCGTCCTAAGGCATACTGTTAGGTTTGTCCTGCTTTTTATAAACAAACTTGAAAAGCCGTGAAATTTTAAGTTGCCCATTTGCCAATATGACTTTACTACTCAAATGACAAACTTGGTAATCTTACCTGTGTCTGCTCATCAATCTCTCTTCTTATCCTGTCACCCAGCACAATGAGTACAGAGACTGCCATTTGAACATCACCTTGCTCTGCATAGAAATGAAGCATCTCCTTCACAATGGGGTTGAAATAGTCTGAAGGTAAGCGATTGTCGTAAAGGGGCTGAGAGATGGAGATTAGTGAAAAGGACTCTATGGGTGTCAGGCATGCTATCTCTGCTTCATTCCCACTGACGTGAGGAGAGTCGGCCTTCTCCTGCAGGTGATCAGGGGTTGAAGGGTTGTCCACAATCTCGTGGCGTAGGGGAAAGGCCTCCTGTGGAAGGGTGTAATCCTGCTCCTCAGCTGCAGAAGAAAAATAATATATTTCACTTGATGGTATGAATGGAGAAAGTAAAAAAAATATCTTGCATACTTCTTACAACATACCATTCCTACAGACAAAGAACAATTACATTCTTCTTTAAACAGACATCAGCGGAAAAGTGGTCTTGTAAGCTCTCACTCAGTCTTACTTTTCACCAGTTCATTGACTATCTGAAGTGCACAAGGCCATCTGCAAAAGAAGTGAAGCTGTGCCACCACTGCACAACACATTAACTTTCCTTAAAGGCTGAAATTATCAGGTAAAATCAAGGTACTCTTTCTAGATGAAACATCCCATTCTTAAAACAACACCTATGGTCTGTGTAAAATCCCCAAACTTTTACTCCTGGTTTAATTTCTCCAAGTACTTTGGGTTTTTAATAACATGGCATGGATGGATCCCATTTCTAAGTCAAGGTACCATTAGAGTCCATGAAATTAGCATTGTTTCAGTCTTTGATGTTAGCCAAAAGTGCTTTTGTCAGCACCTACAATGTGCTCAGACCTGCCTCCTTCTGTAACTCATATAGGGTTGCATGTACTGGTAGCATATCGAAGTATGACTGTAAATTCTTTCTTATTAGGATGGTTTCCCGGTGGGATGAGTTCCTTGATAAATGTTATAATTTGATGAATATGTTCCTTAATAGAGGTTATCCTGAACTTTTGATCACACCCGTTGTGAAAGAAGTTATTAAGAGGAAATCCCAGTTTTATGTGCCACTGTTGGGTTCTACGCAACAAGCCTCGGATTCAGTTACCCTGGCTGTTGGAATATCACGGTCTGCCCTACCTAATTAATTAAATTCTGGACAGTCTTTCACACATGTGGAAACTATGAAAAACCCACGTCATTCTTCTTTTATTACTACATATAATGCAGACAGTGAGCGGTTATATTTAAGAATTGGGAATTGATCTCTTATAATAGGGATGTGTATGAAAAACTTGGAGCACACCCTAAAATTGTTTCTAAACGTGGGAGATCATTTAAAAATTATTTTGACAGTATGTCGACCAGTAGGAGTGATACTCTAGGAAAGATGACGAGGTGTGGGGCTTGTACACAGTGCCATATGATTTGGCAAGCAGATGTTGTCCAAGTGAATAATAGGATTATTAGGCCAAAGGGACACTATAACTGTTATACTCAAGGTGTTATTTACATTACTCTTTGTAAACAATGCCCAGCATTTTACATGGGCAAAACGGAACGCAAATTAAAACAGCGCATTTATGAGCATTGTTATGATATAAAAAAACAGAAGGCCACTAATGCACTTTATAAAAATCTGACGAAATACTGCGATCATAGTTTTGGGTTTTTCATATTGGAACAAGTTGAGCACCATCCTAGAGGTGGTCCTTAGTCCATTATTCTGGAACAAAGGGAATTATGGTGGCAGATTTTTTTAAATGCCTCTGTCTTGCCTGGTTTAAATGAAGGTGTCAGCATTAATAGTTTGCTGAAAATGAAGGCATATGAAAAGTGATTTGAAGAGAGCTTTTGTATTTCATTTTATTGGATTTTACAAATTTATTAACATTTACATATTTCTAGTTATCCGTGTTAATAGTACAAGCACTGAGTTTGTGTGTGCTACCACTTTAATTTTAAATACTGACTAAATCATGTGATTAGCAGACAGTAGGCACTGGATCATAGGACTCTTTTTAAATGTCTGAGGAAGTCTACTATGTGGATGAAAACTCTCACCTTATTTTTTGCATTATTAAATATCGGTTGTACTCTGTGTGCTATTCACCTTGTTTTTATTTTATCTACACCAAAAACTCATTGCAGAAATGTGGTCTTCTGCCCATACCTGGCTGGTATGTCCGTGAATGCTGAGCACACAGTATTCTTTTCTTTTATCTGTCTCGCACTTACAGCTATAATTTATTGTCAAGAAATATTTACTGCACTTTAGTACAAAAATTAATCCCCTATTACAATACATGCAGAATAATGTTCTGGAGCAGGAATGGGGTTAAAGGGAAGTCAGGAACGAGTGGTGGCTGGTGACTTCAAATCAAAGGGGGGCTGCAAGAGACAACTGAATGGGTGGGGTCAATGGGAAGGGGTGCAGCCAACTAGAAAGGGGAGGAGCTATGCTCAAAACCACAAAAACGAACTAAATACACTGCCCTGGGTGCCAAACCGTCATTATGAGAGTCCAATCAACACAAAATGAAGTGTAGAAGAATAGAAATATTTCAATGCATTGACTGCATGACAGCTTACTTAATATCTAGATGGAAACAAAAAGGTTGTGAGGCATGAAAAAAGAATTACTTTTTAAATACATTAATGGAATGCCAGTCAAAATCAAGTATAAGAAAAACAAGCAGCACTCAACTCAAACCACTTCTTGCACTGCAGTTCTAATTATAATTTATATTCAGCTTTATTAAAGTACCAAGTTACATGCTGAAAGTAGAAATCTCTGATGCCCCCTCTTGTAAAAATGTTTCTTATCCAAAAAAGACCTGCTGCCTGACAACTATCTACTTGTTTCATGAGGAAAACATGATCAAAGTAAAAAATGAAAAGCAAGAAATAAGCTCAAGATACACTGCTTAAAAGGATTACTGTACAGGTTATGGACCACACGATTGGCATTCTATTTAGCTTACGGGTAAAGCCTGCAGAGATGACTGGAAGTCTCCAAGTGTAATGAGCTTCTTAAAATAATGTAATCCTGTCCTTTATAACAAATACTGTCATATGCATTTCAATACCCAAGGCTTATACATTATCTAGTCAAGTATTCTCTACATGGCAACAACAGAAAGGCTTTCAGTGTTGGCAATTCTTTAACAGTATGCTTATTAAAGCTTACTTGCATCTCACGATCTCAGCCAAGCTTACCTGATGGTCATTAAAGTATTGCTACTTAAACACAGAGCAACAGGCACTTTGAGTAATAAGCATAAATCAACAGTACAAAAAATATGACAGAAACCAGACCATTCTGCAAAAATCAAGGACAGATGAAAGCCACTCTAGTACTTGTGTCTACCTTGGATGGGGGGGATACTCTGCACATTTACACTGCATAACTACTCCTTGCCTTGCTTCGACACATCCAGAGTCACTACATGGAGGAGTGGGGTGCAACAAGTATGTTACAATTTGAAATGTCTCTGGCTGACTGTGATGGCCCTGATACATTTGGCATACCTCTCAACCTCAGAGCAAGAAATCTGGACAAAGCCATACACAGAAGTGGGACAAAGGCCCAAAAATAAGGACAATTTTTAAATATTGCTCTTATAAACTTAGAAAGATAATAGAATAGGTCTTGCCTTAGTATGAATTTTCTGAAAGTTATGAAGTCTGAAACTCAGTGTGTCATTATTTAGTGACTTAATTCCTAAATGATTTGCCAGAAAAACCACAAATTTTATGAGGAACAAATCAAAAATAAGAAGCAAAAATCTATTCATTCTTTGAAAATCTGGACAGTTGGGCGGTATAGTTCATCTGGGGCTGTCTAAGTTTGCCGCCCTTCCCCCTCACAAAATCATGGTCGAATGGAGCCTCCCCCCTGCAGCCATTCCAATGATCCATTACTTGGCTATTTCACTCCATTTACCATAAACACTAATGTGCATACTGATTTACTTCTATGATGATTTGGACTTCATTTGAAAGTTTTATTTTGCATTTTACAGCACAAACACTAAGACATCTGCTAAACAAACTTAGCATTAAAACTTCTCTGACCTTGAAACTCACATTTATTGAAACAGCATTGAAACCCACATTCAAAGAAAATACATTTTACCAGTGGCAGATAAAGATTAATTCTGGGCTGTTTTCAAATCATAGGCCCCTTGCATATGAAATATACATGTGCTCTTTGATACACCTTCCTATTGTTTTGAACATTTTTCCAGTAAACAATGAAACAAAATGCATGCACCAATAATGATAAAACCGCCCAATTCAGAACATCTTTCCAGTAAACAATGAAACAAAATGCATGCACCCATGACGACAAAACTGCCCAGTTCAGAACATTTCCATCATAAAAGTCTACTCAAACTTCTACAGTCCACTATTATCAGTAAATATGCACAATTCTACAGTCCACCATTATCAGTAAATATGCACAATTCTACAGTCCACTATTATCAGTAAATATGCACAATCTCTGAAGAAGTCTGATAAGCTAGTAATATTGCAACAGGAAATGGATGGCAAACTGATAACAGGCTCATAGTTAGTATCTTAACTTTTTCAGTACGGCAGCATCCACCCCTTGTGGGAGTAGAACCAACAACCTTCTTCATCAAAAGCAAGTACACAACCTGTTGTGCTATTAACAATGCAAGCTGACTTAGCATAAGCAGCACTAAACTTCTCTTCTCCTGCAGCTCTCAGCTCCTTGTAAAATCTACTCAATACTCAACTGCATCTCAACTTCGCAGCAAAAGAAATCTGGAAAAAGCCAAATTTATTGGGGGGGGGTCAAAAGCCCAAAAACCAGGGACACATTAAACATTGCTTGTATAATCTTGGAAAGTTGCTAGAATAAAATGCTGTGTTACCACCATACATTTTACTGCCAAGGTCCATGTGCAAAAGTCAGAGCAACATACCACTATGCCAAATCAGCTGCTTTGTGAAAGAAAAATGCTGTGTTACCACCATACATTTTACTGCCAAGGTCCCTGTGCAAAAGAGTCAGAGCAACATACCACTACGCTAAATCAGCTGCTTTGTGAAAAAGAGGAAGACTGAAACTTAAATGGCTATCATTTAATGAATTCAGTTCTCACCATAGCTGTCAAACTCTTAGCACAAAACACCTGGACAAACCCAGTAATGAGGGAATACAGCCCTCAAGCATATTCAGTTCTTGCCATAGCTGTCAACCTTAGTACAAAAAACCTGGACAAAGCCAATAATGGGGTAATACAGTCCCAAAAATAAGGACAGATTTCAAATATTCATCTTATAAACTTAGAAAATAGCTAGAATAAAAAGTTGTGTTACTATGTATTTTCTGAAGAATATGAAGTCTGAAATTCAAATGCCTGTCAATTTTACTTATGACGGAACAAAAACAATTTTCAGCAGAGGCCCAGGGAGAAATACTGCAGACACATGTCTTTGTAAAATGGCAAGACACCGGAGCAAATCCACACAAACACAGGGATGAGATGTAAACTCCACACAGAAGGCACCCCAGCCAAGAATCAAACCAGAAAACCTATAGCTGTGAGGCAACAATGCTACCACTGCACCATCAAATATGTAAGGAATTAAACATTCAGAAACCTGAAGTCTGAAATTCAAATGCCTGTCAATTTTATTTAACATTTGTTAATCAGGACAGTCTGACTTGGAACAAAAAATCAATTTTCAGCTGAGGCCCAGGAAGAAATAATGCAGACATGTCTTTGTAACATGGGAGGACACAAAAGCAAACCCACACAAACACAGGGAGAAGGAAGAAATAATGCAGACATGTCTTTGTAACATGGGAGGACACAAAAGAAAACCCACACAAACACAGGGAGAAGATGCAGACCCCATACAGAAGGCACCCCAGCCAAGAATCAAACCTGAGAACCTGCAGCTGTGAGACAACAATACTACCACTGCACCATAAAATATCAAGCATTGCAACATTTAGAAACCACAGATATTATGAGGAACAGATCAGATGAAATACGAGGCAAAAATCTGCAAATTGTTTACAAATGGTGGTAGGTAGGGAATTCAGGTCCTTAACACCTGCATACAAGGTACAGGGTTCAAGCCGGAGGTATTCCCTGCCACACCACCATGAGCTTGTTCTAGCCACCAGTATATAGTAACTGGGGCATTGTAGACACACACACACAAACACAAACACACACACACACAAACACACACACACACAAACACACACACACACACACACACACACACTTACCTGGAATGATCCCTTTGCGCTATTAACTCCATACCTGACCACGCATCTCCGTCCATTGGAGAATCAAATCCACCAAGCGAGATCTTCCACCGACGAGACTCCAGCCTGCCAACGTTGCAGTCCGACTTTGATCCATTTCGTGCGACAGTCTATGCAGTTACAACTGCATAGACTTCTGGGATGTCTGTTCTGAAGTGTTTCCTAATCCGGACTGCTGCTGAGACAGTCTGCGCATGCTCCAGACTGTCTCAGCAGCAGTCCGGACTAGTGCGCATGCGCGAAAGTCCGTAATTTTTTTATTTATCTTTATTTTCTTTCTTTTATTTTATATTTTTACAGCTGGGGGGGGGGGTCTGCAGTCCAATAGCATGGGCCGCCCCTGTCAGGAACTGAATGAGCTATGTAATGTTTGATGACAATGACTGTATAGAAGATTATATGTGATGCATAATGTTTACAACTGAAAATGTGTCAACATGGTTTGTTTCATTTCTATAAATGTATGATTGCCTATGTCATAAGTGATAATTAAAGATTTTTTTGTTTAAAAAAATCCCCTTGTTGATCTACCACACACACACTTACTAGCAAAGAACATCCTCATGTACAATTCTACCTTAATGTTAATTAATCCACATGTCCTATGTCCCTTCTAATGCCTTTCAATAGCACTCTTCCTTACTTTCACACCAAGTGGCCTTCCATAACACAGCAAGCCAACAATTCACTTTCCAGTGCATCACAGGGTATGTAGTGAAATGAACTGTTAAAAGTAATTAACAATGAGCAGCTATAATGTGGACCAAAACACTTCTTGCAAATGCTTTGCCACTTTTACAAGAAAAGCATGATTCAAGATTTGCAGAACAAAGTGGACTATAAAACATCTTTCAACAGACTTTTAACCCCTTTACTTGTTAGCATTTTCCCTAAACTTGTGTCACTGCTGCTGACCATTTCCATTTCCCATCTATAAAGGATCGTACACTCTAAGCAGTTTAACTTACAGTAATGAAATCATACTATGGCACTCCGCTATTAGGATCCCAGCTTCAAAAGCAAGGAAATGTCTACATCCTGAATGTTGACAGGAATATTTTCCGTCCCGTTTCAAAATATTCAAAACATTAGTTTAATACAAAAGCACATTGGTCTTTCATGGTTTCATATGACAGCAACCCATTGAATTTATGTTTTTATGCTGTGTGTGTGTGTGTGTGTGTGTTTGCGTGTGTGTGTGTGTGTGTGTGTTTGCGTGTGCACCACCATGCACAAAAATAACAGATATGTTCTACCCTATCAAAGAAAGTCCTTAATATAGATCACTTGACATGCTAAGGACTGTGACAAACTCACCATAGCAGTAGTTGTCTGAATACAGAAATAAGTGCTACAAAACAATTAATTACAGATGAGCATTAGCTGCATTTGGATGTTGTCGGCACATCTGGCCAGTCTTCCAGATCTTTGGGAAGCTCTACAGTAGGCCTGTCCCCTCCCACACTGACAGCATCAGAAGGATGCCAAGTAGAGAAAGGAAAGCACAATGCACAGTGCTATTTTTTTCATGAAAATGGAGAAATAGTCCTTAACAAGTGTGCTTAAGACCAAGGGCCTAAAAAAGTGAAGCTGACATATGTCTCACAGACAAGGCATTTAAAATTAGTTGTTAGAAGGCAAAGAAAAAGCAATACATCTGGATTTTCCCAGCTAGGAAGCAAGGAGGCTGAAAGGAAGGAATCTGCATTGCAGCAGTGATACCTGTATTCAAACATCTACTGCTGTGGCAATTGTGGCACAGCTTTGATAAAAGAACTATAGGGGCTTTTGTTGCACTGAAATTCACCTTGAGTAGGAAGAGTGTAAATCCGTCATAGCCCTGACCACATGCCAAGGAAGGGCAGCACTGCTGCAGCAAAACCAACCCTACTTCTTTAGTAGGTGGTCCAGTTTGCAATGTATAGAGAAGGTATGTATGGAAGTCCTAGTGACCACTTTACAGATCGCCTTGATTGACCTATTTCTAATGAAGGCTGCTACAATGGCTGTTGTTCTAGCAGAGAAAACTCTCACTTGTCCTTGCAAGGGACTTTCATGGTAATCACAGCACAAAACAATACAGATGAAAAAGTCACATGCAGAAGGGCTATGTTGCCCCAACAGTCTGCTTTGTTACCCTGACTTGAAGGAAATAAAAGAGCTGCTCTGAATTTCTGACATTTTTGGCTCTGTGAACTAAACATGCACATGAAGTGAGTGCAAAACTCTGATCCTCTTTGCCTTGCAGCTTCTTGGAGACGCACTGTTCTGATGGAAAATTGTGTAAAATTCTAGTTGCCATTAGTGTCAGCATCTCAGGAATCCTGCAGGCAAACAGAACTACCACTAACAATGCAGTTTTTCAACTCAGGAATTCTACAGACCAGGTACTTGTTGGTTCAAAGGAAGGCAAGATTACATTCTTCATTTAAAAAGGGATTATTTTCCCCCTACAACTGTTACTAACTTCAGGATCCTCCTTAGTCAGCTTCTTGACACCTCTCATCCTTGGTAGTCACCACATTTGTGACATCCCATGGTGCAACCTGAAATGGATGGATCCCTCAGTGGGGAGAGTTCACAGGCTCAGGGGAAGAAGTAAGTCATTATTACTCTCTCCTCTCAGAGGGATGGGTCCAGGTCAAGGTCCACTGTGGTGTACAGTGGGGTTTCTGTTTAAGCTCTACCTCCCATTGACACATTGAGCTATGTCATGAGATAGGTATGCAATGTGTGCAGTAACACCTCCCCCCATATGGTGATACATCCCTCATGTGCCTATCTAACTTACAAACAGCAGACATCTCTTGGCTATGCTACAGAATCACATCTGAGCTTGTGCCCTGGGTATGCATCCCCTGCACACCATTATTTTATTCCCACCCCCTTTTTAGTTCCTCCAGCACCTTGGCCACTAAAGGAATGTGGGTCATCTGCACAAAAGGAAAGAATTACTCCCTTTGCACCACACAGTCAAACACATATTAAGGAGCAGCTTTAATAAGAATAATTAGTAAGAGAGAAAGAAAGACAGAGATTCATGGCAGATATGAGTCTATTTGTACTTAACACATGAGGTGCAGATGCCAAGCCTATCATGGACCTCCTTACTGCAGTTCGGTAGACCCTAATGATATTTTTGATTATATAAAGTTTGAGACAAAATGTTTTAAGGGGTTGTGTCCCCTGTACCCCCTGAGGGATATGCTCACACTCCCACAATCTGTAATAATACATTCAAAGTCACAACCAACTAAGAAAAAATGGGCTCACTGTGTTTGTTTCAGAAACCATATTATCCAGGATTTTCAACTTCTCAAAGAGACTCGCAGGGAGAGAAGATGTGGCACACTCATTACCAAGGGCTGTGTATGGTCTTCAATAAGGACAACTAGGCCACTACTGGGTAACAGGTATCCTGTGTACGGACTTGGCAAAGGCAGTACATGGGGAAAACTGACTTGGACTGGGCCTAGTGCTGCCATCAGACCAAATTCCCTAAGTGCAATGGTCTTGACTCAATTTCTCACCAAAAAGACCATGAGCTGAAAGCTTCTTAAACCAGGATCAGCTAACCTAGCACAATCTAGGTACGTAGACCTCAGCCTTGTATACCAAAGGTGCAGGGCCTACTGACTTGAAAAATGGCTCTATGATGGATCTCCCTGGCCAGCTCTGAGCTCTACCAAATCAAGTTGAGGCTGGTCTGACCCAGTACCCTAGGGCACCTCCCCCCATATGGGAATACAGGGCTTGACCACTTTTGGTCGGCTTCTCAACAGAAGGACAATCTTTGCATCTGTAATCACTAAAATGGACTTAACTCTAGAATGGGAAGACACTGACCTAACCTCTGAAATTTAGTTCATATGTGGATGCGCCAGCCTAGTCCTGGAGATGCATAAAAAAGGCCCTTTTTATGGTCGTCAGGTAGGCCAAAAGCTTCTGCCTTTGTTGTTATTGTTTTTTTTCAGGGTTGAAATTCTGGCATTTAGACAGCATCTGACACCATGTCACTTCCAAAAGTGATACAGGTAGTCTCAAAGGATAAAGGCTAGCAATCTGAGAGCCACGCAGGCATTGTGTATATTTATAAAGCATGCATATGCAAGAAATTCAATGACAATAGCTACGATCACACTCTGAACTGTGTGAGCAGCTAAAGAGAACTGTCAGGCTCTGTGAAGAGGCACCATTTATGTAGCAGAAACATGATGCCACTGCATCTGTTGGTGTCAACAGCACACATCCCCTTCACATGGGATGTTTCAAACAAATTTGGCAAGTTCTGACTCATGGAAAGAATGAACCTAACAAGGCACCTACTGAGGAGGCTGTTAGTGTTACATCACCTGCCTCTTCAGAACAATTTTTAGTTCTGATGTTATACCAGCACAGCACAGATATGATTTTGATACATACTCAATATCAGCTAGAAATGTCACTTATATGCACTGAATCTGTCAGCTAGAAAATAGAGTTGTGTAAGAACTTAGAATAACAGTAGATGCCACAGTGCTACAAGTAGCCCTTAGCTATTTTGGTTGTTACCTGCATAGGAAGTAACAACTAGCCAGCTTCAAAAACACTGGCTCCCACTCACACACCTTCTCTCTGGCTGCTGATTGGACTGCAACAACAATCAGATAAACATCAGCCATAAGGAAGTGACTTCAAGACTTTCTTGTCTGTATACATAAAAAAAAGAAAGCAACCCCATCCCCAACCTCTAATCTTATATAAGCGCAAAAACATTTACGTCACCCAAAAAACAATTATGTATAGGAAAGAAAAAGGAGATGGTGGGCGAGTGTGACTGCTGCAGCGGTGCAGAACTTTATCAACTATTACTGTAAGTTCTTATACAACTGCACTATGTTCATCATTCCCACTGCTGCAGTAGCCCTGAATATTTGGATTGGCTACTAAGGCTTACCAAACTTGAGAGGTGAAAGGATAAGGGTCCAGGAGCATCCAGAGAATGGTCCTTGCAATGCTAGCTCTGGACCTGGAAAAGGAATCCGTTGGGAATGCTTTGTAAATTATGTACAGAGGACCAAGTAGTTGCCTCTAGAATGCCTCTATCCAGTATGCCATCAGAGGATAAGGCTCTCAAGAGTGTTCCTGGACACTGCCTGGAACTAATCTGCCATGTTGAATATAAAAAAAACACAACTGCTGAGGACAAGTATCTAGAAATACTTTGTTTCAAGACAGGTAGTTCTTTCAAGACAGGTAGTTCTTTCTTAGTCCCATCACAATAAATAAATAGATGATCAGCTTTTATAAAGGACTTAACTTTTGTGAATATAGTACTTGATGCTATCTATGTATGACTGAAGTATGCAGAATTTTTCCCTAGTTTTGAGGTTCTGGGTAAAATGCCAGGAGACTGACAATCTGATTCAAAGTAAAAATCTGAGACTATCTTAGGCATAATCAATGGATCTGTTCTTAAAGTAATCCTGTCCTTGTGAAATACCAGATAGGGTTCATCCATCATGAGAGCTTACAACTAAGATAAACTTCTTGCCGATGTCTGTGATTTAAGTATAGTTTTTCAAGTAATGAATCATAAATCTACCATATGCATGAAATCAAAATGCACTCATGGTTAGATTTTCCAGCACAAAGTTAACATCTAAAGAAGGAGCTTTCTTCTTTCTAGGTGGCCTCATGTAAAAAAACCCTTTCTCAAATTGTTTAATGAGAAACAAAGCGGATGGGATGATGTCATAGGCAGACATGCTGAAATGGCCTAGTAGACATAGGAATAAGCTAGGCCACAGGACAGTAACTCAAACAAATATTGGAAAACCTATGATACATAATCTCTATTAGGGTTGTTGTTATTGGCTAGGTACTAACTAGAAAATATTTTCCACTCACCAATATACAATTTTCTAGTTGCAGGCTTTCTTGTCTCCTTTAGTACTAGCCATAGGTCCTCATGAAATAGGATGGTGCCTTTTTGGCACCAGAATTGAATCATCCAGGCAGTCAATTGTATTTTGAGACTGGGGTGCATCACACTTCCATGGTCTTGTGTGAGTAGATCCAGTTTGTGAGGAAGATTGTACTAATCGCCCCTGGCCAATTCCATACGAGAGAACCACTGTTGCCTGGGCTTAAGGGGAGTTACCACAAAGATCTCTGAAGAGCCCCTCTGAATCTTGAGAATGACCCCTTATATCAGTGAAAAGGGTAGAAATAAATCTGTTGCCTCAGTCTACCTATACGGTATCCAGGAAGAGAATCTGGTTGGGTGTCTGTTTTGAAAGGAGGTGAACAGATCTACTTGAGGTTCTCCCAACAATTAAATCAATCTCAGTAAGACCCTTATATAATTTCCAATAGTTTACAGTGGTCCTGCTCAGCCTACCACTACATATTGTTTTGACAGGATGTAACATGCTTGAAGGACTAAGAAATGCTGAAGAGCTACCTCCCAAGCTATCATATACGGCCAACACAGAGGGAAAACATAGTGTCCCCTCTGCTAGTTGAACTGCCACATCACTATGGCATTGTCTGTAATCCTTTGCAAGGTTCACCAAGACTCCAGATAAAAAAGAGATACTATGGAACCCAGCTAATATCCCTTTGACAATGACGTGCTCTGGTTTGTTTGACATGCCCCGGAGGCCACACCTTTTTACCATCATCAAAACTGCTCCCCAAGCAAAATATGAAGCATATGGTGGTACAGACTGTATTGAGATAAGAGTTAAAAAAGGAAGACTTAAATCCAGAATTATGTGCAGTCTCCACCCATGCAGTTACTTCTTCATAAGGTCCAAGGCCCAAAACTGGAATCTGAAATATCAGATGATGATAATGATGGGCCCTCATGAACCCTAGAATCTCAATCCCGTATAACAGTCAAAAAGGGGTTCTAAATATGTATCTGGAACCCCAGACTGACAAGAAAGGATACAATCCACATTGAAGACTCCCGATTTCTAGGAAAAGACTCTGTAAAGGTAAGTCAGTTGTCTAAATAAAGACCCATGAGAATGCCTGGAAGTCTGCAAAGGGAGATTCCAGGGGCTAGGCTCTTTGTGAATACACTCAGAGCCAAGGATAACCCAAAGGGTAATATAGAAAACTGACAGTGTAACCCAGACACACAGAAAGAAAATTTCTAGAACTTGTCTCTAGACAAGTTATTTCTTTGGACTCTAAAACAATGTGGAATAAACACCTTTGCTCCTGTGGCCTATAGGCACTGGATCTATTATTCACAAGGTCAGCATATGACTGCAAACATAGAAACTGAGGTTCAGTGTCTCGGTCAGAGTTGCACATAATGGTGGGAGGTGGGTGATGCAGGTAGTATCACTCTAAAGGTGCAGACTATCACTCTTCTGAAAAGATCCCTGTATTTTGTTAATGTTGATCTCCTTCTGCCATCTCTTATGTCCTGTTTGTCAGAAACAAGCAGGGACTGTTTAGATAGCTTTTTGAATGGAGTAAAGGATCTATTTGATTTATAAAAAGTTTTACTCATTGAACTAATTTCCCTCTTTTATCATATTGTTTGAGTACCAGAGTAGGGAAAAGGACCAATCCCAACTTCTTTATATAAAGCAGAGTTCAAAATCTCAAATTTAACTTAATCTCCGAACCTTTGGTTATGTATCCAAGCATACTTCCATACGGCGGTGGCAGTAGCAGTGGCTCTAGACAGAGTATGTACACAATCATATAGTCTATAGGGTATGTTTAGAGACATGAATAATATTAGAAATAATGGGATTCAGAAAAGATTTATATCTGAAAGCAGATTAGTAGAGTACTTCCCTTAAAGTTTCGGAGCAACATAAACCTCCCCATATGGCTATGTCTATTGAGAATTCTAAAAGCCAGAATGATTAAAGAGAAAAGTCTCTTCACAAACCTAGCTTACATATTAAATTTTTAATCCCCTGGAGAGGGGTTAGGATTCACCAAAAGTCTACTGCAACTGACAGTGTGGCAATAATGACTACAAGAACAGACTGAATGTGAGAAATAATTTATTAGCTTGGGATTCTCTATAAAGTCTGTCTACTTTTTTTTTTTTTTTTTTTTTTTTTTGAGACTGAAGATTTGGAATCAGGATTACTGCAGGCAGCATTAAAGATGTCCTCAAAGGCTGGCAAAACAGGAGTACCATGAGGGACCTCCACAGTACCTCCTCATTTCAGGAGGAACATCCACTTGTTTTCACAAAAATACATCACTCATACCAGAAATAGCTCCAGAATATGAAAACTCCTCAAAGGGAGATGGGGTGTTTATGTTTTCCCAGAATCAGAATCCTGGCTTTGGGAATTCATAGGTGAGGGAAAGTACAGTTTTGTACCTTCCATAAATGTAGATGTTCGAGTGCTAATACAGCTGCAGTAATCACAGATGGGTTTTCAGCCGTCAGGCGGTCCCTCGGTCGGCCGAATTCCAAAGTCTTGGTCCGGCGTCGGTTGTCGTCGCTTACTCTTCTGACGTCAGGAAGGCCAGAGTATATAAGACACAGCCGATGCCATGTTCTTCAGTCTTTTCTTGCCCCAGATGTCAGGTGCCCCCAAAAGGAAGGCAATACATAAGTAGAGCTTATCCACATATGCAAGAATGCAATGTAATGCAAAATCAGCGTAAGCAAGCAAATAAAACATAGCAGGATAACCCAGTCAGGAGGTATGAAGAGGTTGTTAGACCCCATGCCCTTACCAAGAGGGGAAGGAGGGAGGGAAACCTGTACTGCAGCTGTATTAGCACTCGAACATCTACATTTATGGTAGGTACAAAACTGTACTATGTTCATCGTGCATACAGCTGCAGTAATCACAGATGGGTAGAGTCCCAAAGCTATGCATAGGGTGGTAGGTACTATGAGGAACTGGGTTGAGCCAGAATGCCCTGCAAAACAGCAGTGGCAAAGCCTGCTCTTGTTCTGGAATATAAGGGCAGGTGGTAGTGTTTTGTGAAGGTATGTACAGAACTCCAAGTGGCTGCCTCCAAAATATCCTTAGTAGGCACACCTCTGAGGAAGGCTGTAGAGGTGGCTGTGGCCCTGGTGGAGTGAGATCTGATACCAGTAGGGACAGATTTCCCATGATAGGAGTAACAAAATCGTATGCAGTGGCCAATCCACTTTGAAATGGTCTGTTTGGTAACAGGTTTCCCTTGAGCCCCTACGGCATAGGACACAAAAAGTTGCTCTGATTTCCTGAAGGACTTTGTTCTGTCCAAATAGTAACAAAGCTGCCTATGGATGTCTAAAGAGTGAAGCAGCCTTTCCCCTTTGTTTTGAGGGTTAGGATAAAAGGTAGGAAGGTGTATGGCCTGGTTTAAGGCTACCCTGGATACCACCTTTGGCATAAAAGATGGGTTGGTACGAAGGGAAACCCTATCCTGATGGAAGATGAGGAAGGGCTGCACCGCCATGAGGGCCTGTAGTTCAGAAACCCTATGAGCTGAAGTGATGGCCAGAAGGAAAGCTGTTTTCCAGGTCAAATATTGCAGATCTGTTGAAGCAGCAGGTTTAAAGGGAGGCAATGTTAATTTTTCTAGTATGTAATTAAGGTCCCAGGCTGGTATTGGTTGCTTCCTTGGAGGTCTTATATTCTTAGCCCCTCTGAGGAACTGCCGTAAGAGTGGGTGAGAGAATAAAGGAGGATCCGTGTTGAATTCTTCAGAAATGGCTGTGGCGTGTATTTTAATTGAAGAAAATGAAAGTCCACTGCTCAGCAGTTCAGTTAGGTACTGTAAAACCTGAGGCAAGCTCAATTTTCTAGGGTCCTGTCCTCTTTTCTCATTCCAACAGCAAAACCGCTTCCATTTTGCGGAGTAAGCTTTTCTAGTAGATGGTCTTCTGGCCTCCAAAATGACATCCTGTACCTCCTTGGAGAGTAGAGTCTGATGTGGTGTTAAGGAATTTTCCATGCAGCGAGGTTGAGTGTTTTCAGCCGACTGTGAAGGGTTTTGTAGTTGTTCTGCGTCAGCAGAAGAGGTATTAGAGGCAGGGGCCAGGGAGGAGTATGTGTTAGGCTCCTCAGGAGTGGATACCAGTGTTGCCTTGGCCAGTCTGGAGCAATCAGTATCATCCTCGGTTTGTCTGTTCTTGCTTTCAAAAGCACCTTGGGCAGAAGAGGTAGAGGTGGGAATGCATAAACTGTCCATGTTGTCCAACTGAATGAAAGGGCGTCCACTTTCCAGGCCTTTGGATGGAAGGTCCTTAAACAAAACTTTTTCAATTGGTGGTTCCTGTGGGAGGCAAAAAGATCTATGTCTGGCCTCCCCCATGCTTGGATTATCTCCGTAAACACCTGTGGATGTAGCTTCCATTCGTGTGGATCTGTCATATTCCTGCTCAGAGTGTCTGCCAGTGTGTTTTCCATTCCTGGCAAGTATTGTGCTTGAAGTTCAATTTGTCTTTCCAGAGCCAAGTTCCAAAGAGTCATGGCTAGTCTGCACAAGGGGTATGAGTGAGTTCCTCCTTGTTTGTTTATGTACCACATTACTGTGGTATTGTCTGTTCTTATGAGCAATTGTCCTGGATGCAGGAAGTCCTTGAAAGCTGTAATTGCATTTATGACTGCTAGCATTTCTTTTTGGTTGATGTGAAGGTGCTTTTCCTTTTGGGACCATCTTCCCTGAATGCACCTGTCCTTCATGTGCGGCCCCCAGGCGTAATCTGAGGCGTCTGTGGTTATGACTTGTTTGGCTTGAGGCTTGCAGAATGGAAGGCCTGTATTTACTTGACATGCTTGGGCCCACCATAGGAATTCCTTTTGCAGACATGGAATTACTGGTATAATTGCTTCCAAGCTGTGACTGTGTTGAGACCATAGATTTTTTAGGTACCATTGAAGTTTCCTCATATGCAGCTTTGCACATGGGATTAGAAGAATGCAAGATGCCATGAATCCCTGAGCCTGCAGGATTTTCCTTGCAGTAAGCCTGGTACTTTTTGCTAGTGTTTTGAAGTACTGAGATAATTGCCCTTGTTTTTCTGGCGTAAGATATGCCATCTGGGTGTTTGTGTCCAAGCTGGCACCCAGGAAGGTTATTTTCTGAGATGGTGTTAGCCTTGATTTCTCCTTGTTGATGGTGTATCCCAGAGAAAGCAGTAGCCGTGTTACATATGCCAGATGTTCTAGTAGTATATGTTTACTGTCCGCTTGGATCAGGCAGTCGTCCAGATAAGGGTAAATTTGTATCCCTTGAAGTCTGCAATAGGCAATCACTGATGCCAGGCACTTTGTGAATACTCTGGGCGCAGTAGATAAGCCAAAGGGCAATGCAGAGAATTGATAGTGGATTGAACCTGCAAGAAATCTGAGGTATCTTCTGCAGCTTTGTCTGATTGGGACATGCAGGTATGCTTCCTTGAGGTCCAATGTTACCAGCCAAAACTCCTTGCCCAGCATGGGAAGAAGTTGCTGTAGTGTGAGCATCTTGAATTTTGGTACGAGTAGAAATGTGTTGAGGATGGATAAGTCCAGAATGGGTCTCCAGTCGGTTCCTTTTCTTGGTACTAGGAAAAGTCTTGAATAAAAACCTTGACCTTGTTGGTGCGTAGGTACCTTTTGTATAGCTCTCATATTTAGGAGCTTTGAAATTTGCAGTTGTGCCTCTACCCTTTGATTTTGTGGTAGGTTTGGCATGCCTCTCATTTTTGGAAGAGTGTGAAATTGAAATTTGTAGCCTCTGTTTATAATGTCCAGTATCCATTTGTCTGTTGTGACAATATGCCAATTGCTTGCAAATAATGCTAGTTTCCCTCCCAAAGGTGCTGCCAGCTGAGACTTGCTTGGCATGGAAATGAGGGAGTCATTGGGTTTGCTTCCTGTATTGTTGTGCACTGTCTTCACCACCTCTTGGTGCTGGAGATTGCCATTGTCTGCCTCTATATGATCCTTGTGATTGCCCTCTGCCCCTTGCGCGTCTGTATCTACCTCTTTGGGGCTTGTCAGTGGCTGGAAAGGACCAGTTTTTTGAAGGCCAATTCCTGCTAAATCGTGGTGGCTGGACCTGTAAGAAAGCTTTGACAGTTTGCATAGATTTGGCTTTTTCTTCCATTTTTCGTAGTATATCCTCAGCATTAGTACCAAAAGTACATCCTTTTGTAAAGGAGCATCAAGAAGTTTAGCTTTCACATGATCAGGCAAATTTTGTTCCCTAAGCCAGGCATGTCTGCGAATGACTGATCCTGTAGCAGCCGCTCTACTGGAGGCCTCTAGGGCATCATAACCACATTGTAAGGTGTGTTTACCCACTTGTTCTGCACTATGCATCATATCCTGTAACTCTTAAATCTGGTTGTTCAGGTTGAGACATTTTGTTTTTTAATTGTGATAACAGGAACTGTTGATATTTAATCATATGAAACTGGCAGTTTAAGGCCCTCATGGCTAGGGTGGCCGAGGTATATACCTTCTTACCCCACCTTTCTAGAGATCTAGATTCCCTTTCTGCAGGAAGTGGATTCTTGGCAGTGGAGGCCTTTATTCCCTTAGGGCCTTGTGAAATGGTTTCAGGGTCAGCATTATGGCCTTTGTAGAGAAATTGGTGAGAACTGGGTACTCTGTAATATCTATCAGGCTTTACTGGTGCAGGAGGCAGAGAATCAGGATTAAGACAAGCCTCCGAATAGACATCATCCAGTACCTCCAAAACAGGCGGAATAGCCAGAGGTCTGTGCTGAGGTAACCAAAGAAATTCCCTAAGTCTTTTCTTGGAGTCTGAAAAGTCTTGGCCTTCTCAATGGAAGTGTTTCCTCAAGGTGTGCAAGGTTTCCCCAAAAGAAAAATCCTCAGGGGGGGATACAGAAGGAATGGACTGTTCTGCATCTGAATCCTCAAAAGGGGAATAAGAGTGTTCCTCTGCATCAGAATGCTCTGATAAAATGGATCCCTGATCAGAAGAGGGGGATTCTTCCTCCACTCTGGGTCTCTTGTCAGGAGGGGGCTGAGAACCTCTGATAAGAGTTATTAGATCCTCAGCCATTTTAAGCATCTGTTTCTTAGGCATGGGTCCAGGAGATGGGCCTTGAGCAGCAGGCCTAGTGTGATGCCTGGCTGCTTTGGATTTAGTAAAGGCCTTAATAGAGAAAGAAGATGAAGGCCTAAAAACACCATGGGTGGAGGTAGATCTGTCCACATTAGTAGGCTCGACATAAGCTGGGGCTTCGGTTGTGGTCTGGGAAAGGGCCGATGACCCAGCGGTCTCGGGTACAGAAGACACCGCCGAAGGAGTGTCGTCGGTAGTCAGGGACTGCAAAGGCGTCTCGCTGAGAACCGGACCACGTGTAGCCTGTTTCGGCGTGGTGTCGGTGGAGACCGCGGGCCTCGCATGTCGGTCCTTTTCCTTGCGTTTTTTGGATAAAGCGGTAGTCGGAGTGTCCGACGACATTTTATAGTCAAAAGCTTTACCAAAATAGTGTTGGGCGAACTCCGCCCGACGCTTGATAGTGCGTTTATTGAAGGTAGCGCAAAAGCGACAGCCCGAGACGTCGTGGTCTGGGCCCAAACAAGGTATGCAAAGGGAATGGAAATCCTTATGCGGTATTTGCTTCCCACAAGAAATACAATTATTAACTTTTTCTGACATCGGACTGAGGCAAGAAAGGTTTCCCCAACGGGGTACTTAGCTTTAATGAAGACTTCGGTTCCAAATATTTTCGTAATTCAGGAGCTGGCCGACCGGCACTTGCGAACTGCTTCTGCTTCGGGCACCGCGCGGCAAAAAAGACTGAAGAACATGGCGTCGGCTGTCTTATATACTCTGGCCTTCCTGACGTCAGAAGAGTAAGCGACGACAACCGACGCCGGACCAAGACTTTGGAATTCGGCCGACCGAGGGACCGCCTGACGGCTGAAAACCCATCTGTGATTACTGCAGCTGTATGCACGATGAACATCTCTGTCTCTATCAATGTCAGATCCTTCTGAATAACTACTGTATCTCCAGGATTTTCTATATCATAATAATGCTCAGGTAAGAATTTTTGAAACTCGGGACTAAATACCTGCAATAAACTCCTGCCTAAGGTATGAATATCATCTTTATGTACCATAACTGTATCATTAGATAAACAATGTGCAACCTTTTGTTTCTTTTTCCAATGTGAAGTATCCATGGAATAATACAGGCTGTGGAGGATAGTTCTTTACCCAGGGCAAGAAGTCTTTTTCCCAGGCTATCCTGAGAAAAACTTTTTGGAGCATCTCCCATACCCAAAAAAGATAGTTCTCCCAAGGCCTCATCAGACATTGGAAGTGCCTCACATCATGTGTCTAACCCTCTGGTTCATGATGGCAGAAGAAGCAACGTCAGATGAACTCAGAGACCAGAGGAGGAGTTGAGGAACAATAAATGGCCACTACAGGATCCCCAACCGGCAGCTGAGGCACTGACTGAGCCCATGGTGACTGGAAGGACTCACTTTTAGTAAGGTTTTTTTCTTTTGGGGTACAGCAGAAGAGCCAGCATGAGTGGAGTGAGTATCCATGCTGTGAAACAGTTGGTCCGTCGGAAGGTAAGTTGTCAATGAGTGATTACAAGCACCACACACACTTACCTTTACCCAAACAGCCCCAAAACCTAGGTACCTGCACAAGCAGTGCATAAAAATCTGACTGATCAGTAGTTTCTTTCTTGTGCTGTCATGACAGAAAACAAATACCTGGGTAAGTTATCAGCAAGTACACAAGCACTATAAACAATGTCCATAGTTTTAACACTTCTTTTAAGTAAAACACAAACACCTAAACTCAAAAGTTGCAAAAGCAGTGCCCTTTTATGATAAAAAGAATTGTCCCCAAGAAAATAATGTTCTAAATCAAGCAAGGTTGCTCCTGGCAGGAAACTAGGGATATGAAAATAACTACTGGGTATCTTAAATAAAATAATGCCACTTTTAGTCAAAAAATAAAAAAGGACAATGAATTCTGTGTGGAAGGGTACCCCAAAGGGGACTTACTTGCCAGAAGTATAGACTGATTGCCGCTCCAGTGAAATTCCTTAGTTGCTTTTTGTAAGGTGACAAGAAAGTGCTATTTATCTGACTGGTACTGCCCAGTCACCAGTCAGTGGGAAGGTACAGGAGGGAGCAACAGCTTTTGAAGCAGACAGTTTGCTGCTTCCTAGGCAGGAAAAAACCCAAACAGCCACGGGCTACTGTATCAGTGGGACTGATGAAAACAACATGCCATATACATATGTTTGATGTGAACCAAAATGCATAAAACTGAGCAGTGTAATGGCTATGCATGGCTGATGCTGCTCCTTCCCAAAACATGGCTATATCTAAGAAACACACGCATTTTCTAATAAAATTATCAGGAAGTGTGTCATGACTTCCAAGTATAGAATGCACTTACAAAGACATGTCTGACTCATTCATCTCCACTTTAAGGGTCCCTTCATATGTGTTGATATTGGGGAATGGGCACAAACAATTTACAAAGTCAGAAGTGTCAATTTCATGGAGAATTACAGTTAGAATCTGTGAGGTGATGTTACCTCACTACAGGAATACAATAAATCTACACAACATTAATTACCACTAAAAAGAAATGGTTTTGCAGATTATCTCCCTGGCTATCAAAGCACGTAGATGGTACAACATGTAGAGAAGGCAGTATTCTTAATCACAGTTTTACATCAATAGCTTTCAGAAAATTACACGAGCACTCAAGTAACACATTGTATGTACATTAATTCATTGTTGTGTTTTGCATGAACCTCATGTACCCCTGACTTATTACTTTGGAAGCTTTCTCATCAGCAGTTCACTGAGAATGGTCTGTGCCCAGCTTGACATTCCAATTCAACAAATGTAAATAAATAAATTGGTGAACATCACACAGACTACAATTCCAGGTGTAAGTAACTAGAATCAGATGTATGCTGAAGTCATGACGGTTATTTTTGTCTAAGTTGCTACAAGGATTTTTTTTATGCCGATATATTTGCTATTCTGCTAACAGACACCTCATCTGTCACTTAGTATATATCCTTCTGCAGCATCTTTCAGTGTGAAGACATCCCCTGCCTCCAAATCCATTTTGAAAACTTAGTATCTTTCTGATGCCACTACTCTACTATCCATTTCCAACACTTAGAATCTTTCTAATGTCATTAGTAGTTGCACTGCTTTCACTGATAACATATCTTGGCTTATATATTCAGAAAAAAATAATCATAGTTAAGAGTCTGGCAAGCATATATAACTACAGTCAAATGCGTCTGTTCTGTGACATCAATAGGACTTGCTGGCAGGATAGATTTGTGTCCTAAAGACTCCCCCATCTGTGGAATAAACTCCCCCTCCATGTCAAGCAGAGTACTTCACTAGCCCTCTTTAAGAGGAACCTGAACAACTAGATGGGAAACAGAAAATACACCCCTGGGATCCCACCTGTGTCCCTGCTGTACAGGAGAAAAGTACAGTTGTGTACACTTACCATAAATGTAGATGTTCGAGTGTATTCACTGTTGCAGTCATTACATTTGGGTAATCTGCTTGCAGGTTGTCCTCAGTCAGTCTGATTAACTAAGTCTTGGGTCCTGCGTCAGTTGCTGTCCCTTCTTCCATGACATCAGGTCGTCAGGGGTATAAAACATGCAGCCGACGCCATTACATCAGTTTTTCTTGCCCCAGATGTCAGATGCCCCCCTAATGGGAAACAATTAAACATAAAAGCACAAAGATATACCTCCAACAAAAAAAGCAAATACACCAAAAAGGCTTTTACGCATAGTAAAGGAAAGTAGAGGTATAGCCAAAAGAAGTTAGGGGCCTGGAGGGAGGGTAACCAGGACTGCAAAAGTGAATACACTCGAACATCTACATTTATGGTAAGTGTACACAACTGTACTATGTTCTTCATGTTTCACTGTTGCAGTCATTACATTTGGGTAGAGTCCCAAAGCTATGGTTGGGAGGAGGAGTTTAGATAGCATTAGGGCTAGCTATAAGGCCGTGCAAGACTGCATTGGCAAAGCCAGCTCGGGATTTAGAGAAAAATGGCAAACGATAATGCTTGGTGAAAGTATGTACAGAACTCCAGGTAGCAGCTTCTAGGATGTCCCTGGTAGGGACACCTCTGAGAAAGGCTGCAGAGGTAGATGCAGCCCTGGTGGAGTGAGATCTGATCCCCTGGGGGGATAGGTTTTCCATGGTGCTTATAGCAGAAATGAATGCAATGGCTTATCCATTTAAAAATGGTTTGCTTTGAAATAGCCTTCCCCTCTGCCCCTGCAGCAAATGCTACCAACAGTTGTTCAGATTTCCTTTGAGGCTCAGTCCTGTCCAAGTAGAATCTAAGTTGTCTGTGCACATCTAAGGAATGCAGTATCCGTTCCCTTTATTCTGTGGATTGGGAAAGAAGGTTGGCAAATGAATGGGCTGATTAAGTGCCACACTGGATACCACCTTGGGCATGAAGGATGAATTGGTTCCAAGTGACACCCTGTCCGCATGAAAGATGATGAAAGGCTCTACTTCCATAAGGGCCTGTAATTCAGATACCCTTCTAGCTGAAGTGATTTCTAAAAGGAAAGCTGTTTTCCAAGAAAGAAATTTTAAGTCTGCAGTAGCAGCTGGCTCAAAAGGAGGTAGAGTGAGTTTCTCCAAAACAAAGTTATGGTCCCAGGCTGGGGTTGGAGCTCTCCTGGGTGGTCTCAAATGTTTGGCCCCTCTGAGGAACTGCTTGAGCAATGGATGAGAAAAGAGGGGAGGTTCTGTGTTATAATGAGCTGAAATGGCTGAGGCGTGGATTTTAATGGAGGAAAAAGACATGCCCTTGTGAAGCATCTCAGTTAAGTATTGTAAAATCTGAGGTAAATTGGGCGCTACTGTGCTCATCCCTTGAGATTGGTTCCAGGCACAGAATCTTTTCCATTTTTCAGCATAAGATTTTCTAGTACTAGGCCTCCTTGCCTCTAAAATGATATCCATCACAGGTTTGCTGAGGGATGATAAAGGATAGATTAAGTAATTAGCCAAGCTGCAAGGTTCAGTGTTGGTAAGCTGAGGGTGCAGAATCTGGTTCTCCTGCTGTGACAGTAGGGAAGGAGTCTGAGGCAGGTGCCATGGAGATAACCGTGACACACTGCGCAGGAAGGGGTACCAGTGTTAGTGCGGCCAGTCTGGAGCAATCAAAATCATCCTTGGTTTGTCCTGTTTGACTTTTAGAAGTACTTTGGAGAGCAGAGGCAGAGGGGGGAAGGCATAGACTGATCGGTTTTTCCAGTTGAAGGACAGAGCATCCCACTTTCCAGGCTTGTTTGTGAGGACTCCTTGTGCAAAATTTGTCCAATTGGTAGTTCTGGGGAGAGGCAAACAGGTCTGTACCTGGGTTCCCCCATTTGCTTGTCAACATGTTGAAAATCCTTGGTCCAGTTTCCACTCGTGTGGGTCCATAAGGTTTCTGCTTAGTCTGTCTGCGAGTGTATTTAATTTTCCTGGCAGGAATTGAGCTTGTATGTGCACTTAGTAGCTCAAGGCTGTGGTCCACAATGCCATGGCTAGTCTGCAGAGGGGGTAAAGAATGTGTACACCCCTGCTTGTTTATGTACCACAGTCAGTCTTTACCATTAGTTGTCCTGGAAGAATGTGGTCCTTGAAGGCTGTCAGAGCATTCTGTACAGCTAACATTTCTTTTTGATTGATATGCAGGTGCATTTGGCTTGGGTTCCATTTTACAAAAGGCCAGATGATTCAAAAGTATGTCCTGGCTTTCTGCCTGAATTAGACAATCGTCCAGGTATGGGTATATTTGAATATTTCTTTGCCTGCAAAATGCACTAACTGGAGCTAGGCACTTTGTGAATACCCTGGGGGAAGTAGATAAGCCAAAGGGAAGTGCAGAGAACAACAGTGTGTGTAGCCTGCTTTGAAGTATAGGTATCTTCTGCAAGATTCCCTGATTGGGATGTGCAGGTATGCTTCTTTTAAATCTAGTGTTGCCAACCAGGCATCTTTGCCTAGCATAGGAAGTAATTGGAGAAGTCAGCATCTTGAATTTTGGAATCTCAAGAAAGGTGTTTAGAGTAGACAGGTCCAGGATAGGATGCCATGAATTGTCTTTCCTGGGTACCAGGAAAAGTCTTGAGTAGAAACCTTGTCCCTTTTCCTCTTCTGGTACCAGCTGAACAGCCCCCATGCTTAAGAGAGAAAGTACTTGTTTTTGTGCCTCTGCCCACTGATTTGGGGGTAGGTCCGGCCATCCACTTGGTGTTGGCAATGTGTGATAGTGAAATCTGTATCCCTGGGACACTATATTTAAAACCCATTTGCCCTGGGTAATGAGATTCCAATTCTTTGCATGAAGAGCAATCTTTCCCCCAAAGGGGCAGTCAGATGATAAGTGCTTGGAAATTTTAAAAGGAAGTCATTGAGACAGTTTACCATGGGGCGAGGGTCTTCTTATTCCCTGACTTGGAAGTGGAGGCCCCCCACTGCTTAGTTCTGCGAGTCCCCTGGGACTGAAACCTGGGGTTTTTGCCGTGTCAGGGTTTGGCTTGAGAAGACCTGGACGGGTCTGGAAAGGACCAATTTTTAGAGGGCCAGTGCCTACTAAATTTAGGAGGCTGAACTTGTAAAAAATCTTTAACAGTTTGCATAGATTTAGCTTTATCTTCAATCTTTTTAAGAACTTCCTCAGCCTTGTTGCCAAACAGGCATCCAACAATTTAGCTTTAATATGATCAGGCAAAAATTGCTCCTTAAGCCAAGCATGCCTTCTGAGCACAGACCCAGTGACAGCAGCCCTGCAAGAGGGCTCTAATGAATCAAAACCACATTGCAAAGTATGTTTTCCAACCTGTTCGGCAGAATGCATTAAATCCTGTAATTCTTTATTTTCCACACAGTCAGGAATCAACATCCTTTTCTGTTTAAGTAGTCCAATAACATATTGCTGATATTTTAACATATGAAACTGCCAGTTTAAGGCCCTAATGGCCAAGGTTGCAGAAGTGTAAACCTTCTTACCCCATCTTTCCAGCGCCCTGGAGTCTCTATCAGAAGGGGTAGGATTTTTAGCAGAAGAAGCCTTAATGCCCTTGGGCCCCTGTGAAATAGTCTCTGGATCTGCTATAGGATTTTTAAAAAGAAACTTGTGAGAATCAGGAACCCTGTAATATCGGTCAGGTTTTCTGGGAGCAGGAGGCAAAGAATCAGGGGCCAAACTAGATTCCAAAAAGGCATCATCAACAATGTCTAGTACAGGAGGTATAGCTAAAGGCCTATGCTGAGGCAAAAGTAAGAAATCCCTAAGCCTCTTTTTCGAATCAGAAAAATCCTGGCTTTCCCAGTGGACATGCTCCCTTAGAGTGTGCAAGGTTTCACCAAAAGAAAAATCCTCTGGAGGGGAAGCAGAGGGAACAGAGTCCTCTGCATCAGAATCCTCATATGTAGATAAGGGTAAATCCAGATCATCAGAAGAATCAGAAAAATCAGAATCCTGGTCAGAAGATTCACAAACAATTTCAGTCCTAGGTCTCTTAGAAGAGGGTGGTTGGCCTCCCCTGATTAAAGTTACAAGGTCTTCAGCCATTCTTATCATTTGTTTTTTATGCATAGAGGCCTGAGCATGCGGCCTGGGCGTCTGTTTTCTAGGCATGGTTCGAGGTTTAGGTCTTAAAGAAGAAGGAGGCGTTGGTTTAATATGCAAGTCCGTAGGCCTGAATACACCCTTAGAAGCTGGTGCCTGCACAGAGGCTCCGGACCCATCCAAGGGAGAGACATCCGCAGGTTCCACAGTTGAAGCATCTCGCGTCATACCAGACTCCGAATGGGTCTCAGTACAGACCTGCAAATCAGAAGTAACGGGTATCAGGGGCTTCGAAAGTTCCTCACCGAGTACCGGTGAACTGGCGACTGGCTTAGGAGAAGCATCATCGTCAGCTTTGGACCTAGGCGGCCTGTCTCTGCCTTTATCTTTGCGTTTTTCCAGAACTCCGGTAGTCGGGTGGCTTCCCGATGAGATATCTGGATAATTGGACCGAGAACCAAAATATTTAGAGGTGAAAATATACCGATGCTGGATAGTGCATTGATTAAATAAAGCACAAAACTGACAGCAAGGTACATTGTGGTCAGGGCCTAGGCAAGGAATACAGTACGAATGAAAATCTTTGTGAGGTATTTGCTTTCCACAAGAAATGCAATTATTAACTTTTACTGACATCGGGGTAAGGAGCAAGAAAAAGTTTCCCCAACGGGGTACTTAGCTTTAGTTGAAGACTTCGGTTCTGAAACTCGAAAATGAAAATTTCAGGAGTCGGCCGACCGGCACTTGTGAACTGCTTTTGCTTCAAGCACTGCACAGCAAGAAAGACTGATGTAATGGCGTCGGCTGCATGTTTGATACCCCTGACAACCTGACGTCATGGAAGAAGGGACAGCAACCGATGCAGGACCCAAGACTTTGTTAATCAGGCCGACTGAGGGCTACTGCAAGCAGATAACCCAAATGTGATGACTGCAACAGTGAAACATGAAGAACATCAGAATTAGGAGTCAAAGAATTCTCCATGAGAACATCAACAACTTCCAAAACTGGAGAGATAGCCAAAGGCTTAAGCTGTGGCAAATCCAAGAATTCCCTAATCCGTTTCTTAGACTGAGGGTAGTCCTGACTTCCTCATTTGAAATGCTCCCTAAGAGTATTCACAGTGTCTCCAAAAGAAAAAATCTTCTGGAGGGGAGGCAGAAGGGATGGAGTCTTCTGCATCAGAATCCTCAAATCCAGAAAAAAGTGGAGAGTTTCCCTCTTCATGAGCAGAGTTGCTGGAAACCTCACAGTCTAAGGCAGAGAAAGCTTCTGGGGACAATTCCCTAATCCTTTTAGAAGGAGGTGGCTGCGAGCCCTTGATAAGGGGGGGTCAAGAGATGACTAGCCATTTTAACCATCTGAGCCAGAGGCATTTGGGGGGAGGCAGACGCCTGCTTAGGAGTAGATTTTTGGCTGGATGACCTGCTAGAAAGCTGGAAGGACTCGGGAGGCCTAGCCACTGCAGAAGTCTGAATCTGGTCTCTGGGCGGAGAAAAGAGGCCTCAGAAGCCGGTGCCTGCTTAGTGGCTCTGGATCCATCAGAGGCAGAGACTGGCAGAAGGTCAGAAGATGAAGTGGAAGCCTGCAGTATGGAGAACTCAGAAAAGGCCTCCGCAGATGCCTGCTGCTGAACATCCATGGACTGCAGGGGCAAAGAAAGCGCCTCGCTGACTACCATTGGGCCGACAACCAACTTAACAGGGATGTCGTCGGCTAATTTGACCCTAAGCCTGTCCTTGCGCTTCTTACAAACATCTGAAGTCGGGAGACCAGAGGACGCCATACCGACAAACTTAGGACAAACTCCGAAATGCTTGAACAGGATCCTAGCTTTACGGCGTATGGTACGCAGAAGAAGCACACAGAACACAATTATGGACGTCGTGCTCGAGGCTCAAACAAGTAATACAATATGAGTGAAAATCACGGTGCGGAATCTGTTTTCCACAGGCAAGACAGTTATTAACTTTCTCTGACATTCGTTAAAGCAAGAAAAGAGGATCCCCAACGAGGTACTTATCTGAGGATGTCTTCAACTAAGCAGTCGGAATACAAAAAGAAGGTACTCAACCGACCGGCACTCGTGCAAAATGCTTCTGCTTTGGGTTCCGTGGCAAGAAAGACTGAGGAAATGGCGTCGGCTGCCTTCTTTTGTACCTGATGTCCTGATTTAATGGCCTAAGCCGAAGGCAGCTGACGTCATATACCAAGGACTTTGATATTCTGGCCAACTGTGGGCTACCGGGAGCCGGATAACCCATTTTGTAAGGACTGCAACAGTTAAACAAGATGAACATCTACTGTGGGCCTATAAAAAACTTAGTTTATCTGACACTTATAGGTTCATAAATGTATATTAGGCTAATGACCACTAGGGCCCTTAAAAGCCTAGCCATGAAATCCAAATGTGACCCACAAATTTGATTTATAAGGGGTGATTTACAGACTGCCTCTGTCCATCAGAGACTGCAGCCAAACCAGGGATGAATTTTTGATTATTCATCCACAAGTCCAAACTGCACTAAAAAAGGGATAGGGAGGCATTCTGTTGCACATTTACAGGGAGATTGTTTCACAGAATGGCAATGTTCTGAGAAACATATTTGTCTCTCCGACATGTCCTATATATGCTGCAAGGAAAATTTAGGTCTTTTAATCTAGTATTTCTGATGATCTTTGTTTTACGGATATTGAAAAGATTCACTAAAACAGGGTCCTTGGATGCCTTGTATGCCAAGCAAAGATCATCTCTCAGAAGTCTGTATGATACTGAGTAAAGAGAGAGGGCTTTGAGGTGAGCACCGTAGGGCATTGTGTTTACTCTTTGTATTATTTTTGTAGGAACCTTTATGGACATTCCAGTTGCTGCATGTGTATAGTCAGGTACATACTGAAGGGGGTATTATAGGTTCATAGGTAGGTACTAGGCTATCGGCCGAAGGGCCTACATAAGCCTAGCCAACAAGGTTCCCTGGCTTATGCCACCCAAGAAAGTTATTCTCCTGTGCCATTGTCGAGCAGAGACACAAGTGATCCCCGGGGTGTATTTCCTGTTTCCCATCCACTCATCAAGATTTTTCATGAAGAGTGCTAATGGAGAACTTTGCTTGACATAGATGGGTAGCCTGTTCCAGAGTATGGGAAGTCTCTGGGACAGGAATCTATCCCTCCAGCATGCCCTGTTTATTGTGGTGACAATGTTAAGGTCACTAGAGAGTGTAGCTCAGAGGGCTTGGGATTTCTTTAGGTGTAGCATGTCCAACAGCTCTGGGTTTGACATAGCTTTATATGTTAGGCAGAGATCACCTCGGAGTAAGCGATATGCTACAGAGTAAAGCTGGAGTTTTTTGAGGTGGTCAGTGTAGGGCATTTGTTTGAGGCCAGTAATCCTCTTTGTGAGGTACTTCTGTGGCCTTTACAGTTGCTGCAGGGGTCTTGTGAGGTACATTCCAAAAGGGGCGTTGTACTCTATAATGGGTCTAATGAGTGTCGAGTAGAGGGGAACAATGACCTTTTTTTTTCCTGGATGCGAACCCTTTTATGATGAGGTGTGCCACGTAGAAAGACTTCCTGACTACTGTGGCGATGTGACTATCAAAGGAGAGACTACTGTCCACCTGGGTCCCAAGGTCTCATCACTCATTCGGTGTTAAGAAGATTGCTGTCTATGTGGTAGTTCATGGGTACAGAGTTTTTACAAAAGGGGATGACACTGCACTTTTTGGCATTGAGCTTGAGGTCATGGCTCTGACACCAGGCATCTGTCTCAGCGAGGCCCTTCTGTAGGATGTCCACATCATTTGGGGACTTGACTATGGCTCCTAGTTTGCAGTCATCTGCGAACTTCATTAGCCAGAGGCCTTCTGTGTTAGCCTGTACTTCAGAGAAGTAGATACCAAACAGGAGAGGTCCCAGGACGGAACCCTGTGGTACTCCACTTGTCACTGCTTTGAGGTCAGATTTGGAGTCTGCAACTTTTACACTGTGGGTTCTGTCAGCGAGCCAGTTGGCAACCCATCCTGTGACGTAGGGATTTATACCTAGTTTAGTGAGTTTAGCTATAATTCCAGAATGGGGGATGGTGTTGAAAGCCATGGCGAGGTCAAGATAGGCTGTGTGAACCACCTTACCCTCATCTATGGCTTTGGTGACTGCCTCAAAGAAGTTAATCAGGTTCAGGAGGCATGATCTGCCTTTCACAAACCTGAACTGGGTGGGAACCAGAGTTTGGAGGTTACCAATGTCTTTGTTTAGGAGTTCTATGATGATACGTTCCATGGCCTTGCAGACCAGGCTTGTCAGGATAATACGTCGATAGTTCCCGGGATCAGTGGTGGCTCCCCCTTTGTGGAGTGGGATAACTGTTGCTGTGCGCCATTCAGTGGGCACAAAGCCTGATGTGAGGCTATTATTGAACATGGTGCTTAAGTGGGGAGCCAGATCATTCTGAAGTTCGTGTAAAACGCAGCCTGGGATGTTGTCTGGTCCCATGGATGCCGTGTTTTTGTCTTTAGAGAGTGCAGCTTTTACCTGCGTAGTTGTGATTACAGGGACTCTGCATTCTTCCTGTATAGATATGGGCCCTTTAGGGGGTGAGAGGGGGGTAAAGGTAGCACTGAACCTATCTGCCAGGATGTTGGCAATATTAATTGGTTCTGTAATTTTCTTGCTTTTGTGTTGTAACTCAGAGCAGATCTGGGTGTTGCCATGGAGATTCTTGACATAGCTATAGAATGCTTTGTGGTTGTCCTTGGAATTAATGGCGATTTTGTTTTCGTAGATAGCTTTGGAGGATCTTATAAGGGATCTAAGTTTCTTACTGAGGCTGACCAGGGGAGCTCCTCCACTCATGGGATTTTACTCTTTTGCAACAATTTCTTCCTTCTGTTGTACAGTTTGTTTATGGCAGGGGACCACCAGATTGGCTTCCTTTTTTTGGAGGATAGCATCTTGGTTCTGTTTGGGATAGCACGATCCATGCACTCGTGTAAGTGCTTATAGAATGCATTTGTGTAGGATTCAGCAGTTGTAACTGTATTGTCCATCTGCATGGGTATCATGAAGTTCACCACTTCTGTCTTAAGAAGCATGAAGTTGGCTTTAGAGAAATTTTATTATACTCTATGATGGGCCTGATGAGGGCTGAGAACAGTGGTATGATGACCTCTCTGGACCTAGATGCCATGCCCTTGAAGTTCAGCAACAAGGGATTTTCTTAGTACCTTGGACACGTTGTCAAAGGTTAGGTTACTGTCTGCATGAGTTCCCAGATCCCTGACTAGTGAATCAACGTTTAAAGGTATTTTACTGATGGCATAGTTACCCGGGGTGGCAGACTTTTTCTGTCATAACCTATATACATTATTTTATTTTACTTATATTAATCCACATCTACCATTATTTACATATCTCTACTTTCTTTACCACTGTGTTATTCTCTCCTAAAAGTCTTTATAATCGATTCCCTTATTTCATTTCTTATAATACAAACATTAATATTACCCTTCTTATGTATGATTTTATGATCTTTTTTCTTTTTCTACTTTGACCCCCAAGTAGTCTTACTACTTATTAATCATCTCTTTTCATAGTTCTTTGAACTATATTTTAGGAATTCTTACATCTCAAATTATATGCATGTCTATTAACTGTACATGATAATTGTATATGAACTGTAATTAACTGCATATTCACTTGCGTTGTTGGAGCTTTTCTCCCTGGGCCTCCACTGAAAATGGGTTCCTGACCCAGTCGGACTTTCCCGATCATCAAATGTCAATAAATAAAGTTGGTTTTGCTTGACCGAATCAGCCTTCTCAGTTACGTTTTTAGTTTGATTAGAGAGTTTCTGTCTTTATGGGAATTATTCTTCCTGATTTTTGTCATATTTTTTTCCTTTTGTTGTATATCCTGTTTAATAATGTGGGATGACACCATGGTGGCTTGTTTCTGCAGCTAGTACTGGCTTTTGCTTCTGGTAGGTACAGCAGCCTCTATACAGGCACTGATATGGTTGTACAGAGTTTTTGAAAGCAATTCAGCATAGGCTGGTGAGTTCTTGGGATTTGGAGGGGCACTGAATTTTGACAAACCATCACTTAATAACAAGAAGTTATGTACTCACCATAACGTTCAATGTATGTAGTCCATCTCGCCTCACATTCTTACCTGTGGGTTCGGAGCCGAATGTCGGCTCCGACTCGGCCATACTTTTAACTCGAAGTCTTTCTATTGGCTGGGCTAAGATGGTATCCCATGCTGCACTGCTCTCTATCCCCAGATCTAGTTTGCTGCGAGCACCAGCACTCATTCTCCATGCATAACAACACCTAAGGAAGGAAGAACAAAACAAGAATGAAGGGAACTCTGAAGCCAGGCCTAACCTCCAGATCCTCCAGGACGGGGGATGGTGGGGGGGTAAGTAAGAATGTGAGGCTAGATGGACTACATACATCGAATGTTATGGTGAGTACATAACTTCTTGATGTTATGTAGTCCAATCTTGCCTACATTCCTACCCATGGGACAGCGTCCCCAGCGCCTAAATCCTAGGAGGCTCAGTGGAAAATACTCCTGAGCACTGTGGAACTGAAGGAAGACCTGCCTCTAGATACCACATCTAACTTGTAATGAGTAACAAAGGTGTGAGAAGATGCCCAAGTAGCCGCAGCACAAATATCATCCATAGACAATCTGGCCTGAAAAGCTGTAGATGTAGATACAGACCAGGTAGAGTGAGCCTTCACTCAGAACGGTAAATCCCTTCCCCACGAAGTATAAATGGAAGAAATACAACTGGAAATCCACCTGGACAATGTCACTTTGGAAACAGGAGACCCAATTCTGTTCTCTGAAAATGAAACAAACAACTGATCAGATTTTGAGGTCCTTCGTTCTGTGTAAATAAAATCGTAATTGTCTGTGCACATCCAACTGATGAAATTTGAATTCTGCCTTGTTTGAGAACTGAGGAAAAAACACTTGCAATTCAATAGATTGGTTAAGGTTACTAACTGACATTACTTTGGGAAGAAAGGAAGGATTCGGTCTGAGAGAAACCCTGTCCTTATGAAAAATCAAATAAGGGGGTTTGACTGATAAAGCTTGAAGCTCCGAAATACGTTTGGCTGACGTGATGGCTACCAAAAAGACAGTCTTCCAAGTTAAGAATTTTAAATCACAAGTGGCTGCAGGCTCAAAGGGGGATGAGGAAAGACCCTGTAGAACAAAGTTTAAGTCACAAGGCATAACAGGTTCCGAGACAGGAGGACGAAGCAACAAAGTGCCCTTCAGGAAAGCCTTACAGAGTCTATGTGCCATTAGGCTAGGTTCGTCTATGACATGAAAAGTAGAAATCACCGCCAACTTGACTTTAATGGTTGCGGCAGCTGAACCCTGCTTGAAAAGCACAGAAAGGAACTCCAATACTGACGCAATTGGAGCTGTGTAAGGGTCAATCTTTTTGGCATGTGCTCAGATAGAAAACCTCTTCCATTTGCTGTAATAAATCTTCCTGGTCGAAGGCTTATGAGAGAAAGATAGAATATGACCCACCTCCGACGAAAATTGGTGAAGCCTAACTAATGACGGAAGTGGAGTAGCCAGGCTGTCAACCGGAGGGTCCGAAGAGAGGGATGCAGCTGCCCTGACATGTGAGTCAGCAAGTCTGGTTGTGGGTCCAGAATCCAAAGAGCGTCCATGAGATAGGGATGGAGAAAGGGGAACCAAATTTGACAAGGCCAGTGTGGAGCAATCAGAATCATTTTGCTTCCCAAGGATTGTGCTTTCTGAATAATCTCTGACAGCAAGGGAACCGGAGGGAAAGCATATAGTAGACCGGAGGGCCAATCGTGTACTAGAGCGTCCCTGGGTGACTCCCCCTGAGGGGGGATAAGGGTGAAGTAGCTGCTGCATTTGGCATTGAGGGGGCTGGCAAAAAGGTCGCAGCAAGGCTGATCCCACCTGCGGAAGATCTGCTCTGCAACTTGACAGTTCAGGGATCACTCGTGAGGCATCAGAATAGCTCTGCTTAGCCTGTCTGCGATCACATTGGACTTCCACGGAATGTGCATGGTTACCAGAAAACGTTGGGAAGACACTGCCCACTGCCACACTCGTATGGCCTCTCTGCAAAGGGGATATGGACTTGGTTCCTCCCTGTTTGTTCAGATACCATACCACTGACATATTGTCTGAGTGGATTGCAATAGTACCGAGAGGAAGAAAGCTTTGAAGTGCTTGCAACGGTAGTAGCACTGCTCTCATCTCCAGGACATTGATATGCAGATGCATCACGTGCTCTTGCCACATGCCTTGGACTGTTCTGCCTAGATAATGTCCCTCCCACCCCATCTGGGAGGCATCCGTGGTCACCATGGCAACCGGAGGCGAAGGAACGAAGGGCTTTCCTGCATTGAGGTTGTCGGTGTGAAGCCACCAACTGAGATCCTGTTTGCACCTGTCTGTGAGTAGAATAGGGTGAGAAAGTGGAAGGCATTGAAGAGACCACTGGGCGAAGAGTAGCCACTGAAGGAGCCTCATATGTAACCTTGCCAGGGGACTAATATAATCGTAGCAGCCATCGTCCCCAACAATTGGAGGACCCATCTTGCCTTCACTCTTCTCAGAGGGAGCAAGGCGTAAACCTGTTGTTGTAGGACTCCGATTCTTTCCTGTGGTAGAAACGCCCGCATGAGGATGGTGTCTAATTGGCTCCTATAAAAGTGACACACTGCGAGGGAAACAAGGCAGATTTTTCCCAGTTCAAGGTGATGCCCAACTGTTGACATAGGTTAATAGTAGCGTCTCTGGTCTGAAGTAGCAAATGCCTGGTGGTGGCAGTAAGGAGCCAGTCGTCCAGGTATGGAAACACTTGGAATCCCTGACGTCTCAAGTGAGCAGTCACCACTGCCATGCATTTGGTAAACACCCTGGGGGCTGTGGTGAGACCAAAGGGCAGGGCTCGAAACTGAAAGTGACTGGCTCCCAGCCGGAAGCGTAGGTGACTTCTGGATGCCCTGTCCATCTTTATGTGGTAGTAAGCATCCTTGAGGTCGATGGAGCACATCCACACTTCTTTTCCCAACAATGGGAGAATAGACTGCAACATGACCATTTGGAACTTGGACTTTTGCACACGGGTGTTCAATCGGCTGAGATCCAAAATGGGTCTCAGGTCCCCTGTCCTTTTCGGCACCAAAAAGAATCTGGAGTACGTCCCTAATCCGATCTGGTCTGAGGGGACATGTTGGATGGCTCCTTTTTCTAGCAGCTTTGAAACTTCTGAAGCGGTGGAATCCCTTTGAATGGGTGGAACATCCGGGATTTTCTTGATTGGAGGGGGATTTGATGAGAAGGGAATGACATATCCTCTGGAAATTATTCATAGAACCCATTGGTCCTGGGTGATATCTTGCCAGGCCCCCGGGTATAATGAGATTCAACCCCCGACAGTCGGGCCTCCCATCAGGAGTGGTGGTAGAGAGAACCACGAAAGGAATCGTGGTCTCCCGAGTTGCGAGGGCCTCCTCTGCCCCTAGGGTGGCATCTACCTGAATAACCACCCCTCCCCTGCCTCTGGAGGGGGGCTCACCTTGTGCACCGGGAAAAAAACTCTGTGATTTCTTGAACCACATCTTTCCACCCCTCTGGGCCTTGGGATAAGGCCTAGAGGGAAGGGAAAAATGGACTCCTACGGCAGACAAGAGGTTTTCCCTCTTGCTCGCACCTAGTGACAGTGTCTTTCACCTTGGTTCCGAACAAAGAGGAACCATCAAACGGGGCATCGGTGAATGAAGACTTGACGGCCTCCGCAAAATGACAAAGGCGCATCCAGGCCTGCCTCCTAAGATCGACTGCTGAACTTGCTGCCCTACTCGCTTCCTCGGCTGCGTAGGAGATCAGCCTCATGGAGGAGTTCGCAATAGATTTGATGGTAGACATTGGAGCGTTGACCTTCTGAGCCACTGCCTCAGAAACGTTACCCATTAGAGTATCTCCAAGCTCCTTTAGGAGATCTCTCTGGAGCCATGTAAAGTGTGATAATTAATTCAGTGACCACAAAGTAAAGGCCGCTGAAGAAAACGTATCCTTCTCGTACTGGTCCATAGTCCTAGACTCCTTGTTAGGGGGATGGATGGTGGAAGAAGTCTCAGCTAATTCCTTCTGGGTGGCCGCTGCCACCACCATGGCATCCACAGGGACTCCCTTGGATAGAAATTCCTTATCAGGAGGGGCAGACAAAAATTTATTGGGTCTCCCGGGGACTGGTTCCACAGAGTCAGGGGTTTCCCACACCCTTCGACAAACCAGATCTAGAAACTCGAAGGGTGGAGACACCCAGGAGGTGGAGGGCTGAGCACCAAAGGCCTTCAGGAAGACCGACTCCTCTTCGGAGGGGGCTTTGGATGGCCAGTCACCTCTTTGCTTCAAAATCTCTAGGATGTCAGAGAAAGAAACATCCTCAGAGGATGACTTAGGGGACCCCTCCAATTCCTCGAGGTCGGTGTCTGACATGAGAGACTCATCCTGGGAATCTATGTGCTTCCTCTTGCACATTTTCTTTCTGGGTGGCTCCTCAGGCAAAAACTCTGAGTGGCCCTCAGAAATATGGGGACCACTCCTAGGGGTGCCCTGAGGCCTTGGGGCTCCACTGTCCAGAGATAGATGGTGATCAGAGACCTGCACTGGTGCTGTAGGGGACAGTGACAGAATCGTATGATGCTGCTGATGACCTGGCCAGCGCGCTCCGCATGACCTCGAAAGCTGCTCCTCCTGGATCCGTAGATCGACCAGCCTCCGAAGCCAAGACAGGAGTCAGGCTTCTCTGCGTCGAAGCACCGAGAGGGAGACTAAGAGCAGAGAGGTGTCCCAAAGCCTCTCCCTCGGGTCCGACCAATGTATCCTGGGTCCTGAACCCCGTGGATGGCCCCAACGGGGTCGGAGCTGACGTCAGAACCGATAAGCTAGGAGAGGCTGTTGGAACTGACCTAGGGACATCACACGGAGCCAAGCACTCCAGCTCCGAAAGCTGAGATGCCCTCGGAGGAGGAAGTATCGATGTAGGTTGAGGGACTGGCTCCGGAGCCAACTGGGTCAGAGCCGAAAACAATTTTGCCAGTACCGGCGATTGAAGAAGTCTCTGCACCAGTCTATCGACGTCCACGTCTGATACGGTCCTGGAGGATTTGGAGGATAGGGAAAGAGATCGAGACCTCCTCTCTGAAGGAGATCTGCGAGGAGGAGATACTGGCCTAATGCTAGGCGACCGGCTCCGAACAGACTCCAAGAAAATTGGAGCCGACGCAGGTTCCATAACCACTGACACTTCCTGCGGCCCCAAGGACAATGGAGCAGAGGATGTCATTGAAGATTTTGCTATTTTCTCCGATGGCTCCGAGGATACTGATGGAGCCGGGGATCGCTTTTTTGCCTTGGAAGATTTTGCTTTTGATTTAGAAGCCTTAAAGCTGGAAGCACTCTCCAAACCCTCCTCGAAGGAGGGTTTCAGAAGTCCCTTAAAAATCAATTTGTTCTTCCTTTCCTGAAGAACACACAGGCTAAAGGCATGACAAAAACTACACGATTCCTGGAGGTGAATCACTCCCAGACAGTACACACAAACAGAGTGTCCATCAGTGATGGACATCTTATAACTGCACTTGGAGCACTTCTTAAAGCCCAAGGGCTTATGCTCCTTAGTATCTTTAGACATAGTTAACACAAACAGCAAGTAACTAACTCAAAACTAGACCAATGGTCAAACAGCCACAAGCGCGGGAACAAGACAAACAAACAGTACACCACAAAGACCTCTAACTAAAACGGTCCTTAGACACAAGTACAAGGGGGAGGACTAATTCCTCTAATTTAAACGGTTTTAGCCCAAGGGAAAAAGTTAGCATACAAGGGAAGCAAGGGGACAGACTAGGTCCTCTAACTGAAATGGGCCTAGCCCGTTGGAAACAGCTAGTGGGATACCACAAGAACACGCTATAAGAGAAAAACATAACTTTTCCACAACACAGTCAAGAACACACACAAATAGCTATGAAAATAGTTTTTTTTTTGCAAAAAACTTCTCTGTTATAAAGAAGAAAAGGTACTTAGCCACAGCCAAGAGCGAGACCAAGTCCGAGCTACACGAGCAGCAAATGAGATCTGGGGATAGAGAGCAGTGCAGCATGGGATACCATCTTAGCCCAGCCAACAGAAAGACTTTGAGCTAAAAGTATGGCCGAGTCAGAGCCCACATTCGGCTCCGAACCCACGGGTAAGAATGTAAGCGAGATTGGACTACATAACATCAGGTAATTTGCCTTGGAATAGTTCCTGTTAGTGGTTATAGTGACCACAGATTTGGTTTTAAAGAAAATAGCTTTATGGTTGGACCTTACCAGGTAGGACAAAACATGGGGGGGGGGGGCGGTGCAGCATTATCTCATACTTGTCAACATGAGGTCCAGTACGTTGGAGTCTCTAGTTGGTGTATTCATAAATACAAACACCTTTGACCAAATAGTGAAGTCCAGGAATCTCTATGCCTGTAGATTTAAGGCCGTGTAGGATTCCCAATCTACAGAGAGGTAAAGTCTCCCTTGAGTAGGGTGTTAGGTTGTATAGTAAGTTTCTCCAGTAAGTCCAAGTATCCATTTTGAGCTTCTTCAGACATGGAGAGTGACTTACAGCTGGCTAGGATACGGTACAGTGTTTTGTCTACGGTGATCTGCACGTGGAGAAACTCCAGTGCATCATCCTGTTTGACCACCCTAAAGCTATGCTTGTTATTGTTGTATATTTTAACACCTTCACCTTTAGCCCTTGTATGTGCAGGTACTGGTGTAAAAGTGTGGAAGGCACTGAAACTTAAGACTGCTGATGTACCCTCTGCCACTTTAAACCATGTCTTGGTAACTGCACAGATGTCTATATTCTTGAGTGTGGGGAAAGTTTAGAGGGAGTGTAGTTTTTTATTTAGGCTCCTGGCATTGAGCAGTAACATCTTGAGGTTCTGTTGAGTTGATTTTGCTATGTTGGCAGGTTTGTCAATTTGGCACTGCCTGCAAAAGTCACTATGAGAGCAGACAAAACCTTAGCCAGTATACAAAAGCCTAGAGGGGAAAGGTGCAGACCATCCATGAAAAAGCAACTTGGTCTGTTGACGAAATCCTTCCAAGCAGGCAAATATTGGATCTCCTTAGAATGAAACCAGAAAGACAGCCAGTTGTTGAAATCAATAATTTTCTTTTTGCTCATATTGTGGCATCATCCTCAGCTTTGGTAATATGCTGCTCACTGCCAGGCTCACAGCAGCCTGAGACACATTCTGAAAGTTCAGAGTCCAGGGAGGTACACCTCAGGCCATTTACTTCTACATGGACTATGATGGAATCATACTGGTACGCGAGGCATAATGACTTGAGTGCATGCGTGATATGGCAACCTTGGCTCCAGATAAGCATCTAACAGTTGTCTTCTCCTTGTTCAACCTGGTTAGAGGGGCATCAGTATATCTTACAATGGAGTCCACTGTGATGAGAGTCCTGGGAAGTGTGTTTGCTTGCCTTAGGGGCTTAGTCTTTGGGGCTCCACTGAGAGTGACAGTATGTGTGGTATTAGGTGTGTTTTCTGAGTGCTGAGGCATAGCTTTGACAGCAGCTGGTCTAGGTGATCTTTGTTGTTTAAGAAGATTGCTTTTTAGTGCCTCAGCATATGTTAGTCCAGGGGTTCCCAAAGTGTGCGCCGTGGCGCCTTGGGGAGCCATGGCTTCCTCACAGGGGTGCCGCGAACTAATACCCTTCATTTATGATTTTTTTTCTTTTTTTCTTTTGTTTTTTAATGTTTGCGGTGTTTGAGCTGACATCATCACGTGCACGATGACGTCAGCTCCGTCAGGGCTACCAGCCTGTTGGAATTGAGCAAGGCCTTCCATCTGCTGTTTTGAACTGAAATGGAGTAGGTGGGAACAGAGCTCTGCTACACTGCAGCTGAACGACAAACGTGTGAGAATGTTTCTGACTGCCATGACATCAGAAGACGACAGGAGAAAAACATTAAATTTACAATGCGAGGTAGATACTGAAATGAAACAGAGGTGTTACTGCTCTAAGGAAGATATTGATCTAATACATGATTGATTTTGATTGGTAGACTAAAGAATTACTATGACACAATCTTTAACTCAATGGAAAGATAAAGTTATAGTGGTTGGAGGAGAGAAATCCTGTAATCCAGTGTCTGTGTGTTGAACAAGTGAGTACTAGGAAACTAAGAGAATAAAATGACAGTGAAAATAGCTCATGAGTTTAGCTTCTGTGGTTGTAATGCGAACTGCAAAATGTATTATTTTCTACTATCCAGTAAATGAGTAAAACAAAATAATATCGTGCAAAACTCTATTCTAGGAAGCCTGAACAGCTCATTTATCATGCACTGTGTGTGTATTTACATTGTATTTCCCCAGTCAGTAAACACGTGCTTCTGTGTGCGTGTGTGTGTGTTAAGGTATTCTTATTTGTGTGTATATGTGCCGGGTAGAAAATAAGAGCAGCAAAAACAAAATATTCACACACACACACACACACACACACACACACACACACACACACACACACACACACACACACACACACACACACACACACACACAAAAATATATACTCACAGGAGTATATGGATACAATATAGGACAAGTAGAGAGATGGAGGTGAGTGCCCTTCTGTGATATACCCATTAAACCTCATTTTTGTGTCATACGTACATTATTAGCATCAAATATGCATGTTTTGTAATATTCTCCAACATGTCTGGCAAAAATTCTTATTGTACTACTAGCCTGCATGGATCCACTAAAGACAGAAACCATGGCAAGTTATCCATGTTTTAATGATCCCTCAGTAAAATAGTTGTAAGTAAAATGCCTACAGCTGAAACGGTGTTGAAATCAAGGCGATACATTTCACATTATCCCTTGTTACCACTCTGTGGTTAATGTAGTCTGTCTACAAAAACATGCCTGCTCACCCATTGTTTAGTTTTTCCATTACAGAATGTTATCAGACTCGCACCATGTATTGCATATGTTTTCAACACAAATCTGTTCTTACTTTCACATTTATTGTTAACTTTGCCTGACAAGTTGAAACACACTGTAGTTTGGTTAACTAGGTTAATGTACAAAACACATCAACATTTGCTATAGCAATTTAAGAGAAGCAGTAATGCTTTTCAACTTGGATATAATTTGTTCATTTTCTGTTCAGATTTTCAAGTGGGAATCTTAAATGTCTTTACTAATTAAGTAGCATTTCATATGTTGGAGTTCCTTTTCAAGGGATGCTATGTAATGAGGAATGATGCACTGTTAAGAATACTTGTAAATATTTTTAGACTTTTGTTGTACATTGCATTGCAATCTACTTGGAGCGTGTCTTGGGAAGTCCCCCTTACCTAGTCTTCTCACCTGGTTATCAAAATTATTACATTTGCCAGAGTAATATATGTGTGTGTGTGTGTGTGTGTGTGTGTGTGTGTGTGTATATATATATATATATATATATATATATATATATATATATATATATATATATATATATACACACACACATTTTTTTTAATTTGTTTAAAATTCCTCATTTTTTTCTTAACATATAGGAAGCCAACTGTAAAGTTTGTCATATATGCTTGTCAGCATGATTTGAAAGTCCTTTAGAAATTAAATTAACTCTGTGTGTCACTTTATTCCATTTCAGGTTATTATAGATATGGGTCTTTCTTGCGGGCACACCATAGGTTGGTACTAGGCTATCGGTCCTAGGGCCTATAAAAGTCTAGCCAAACAATTCTCCGGATATTTCTTCCCACAATATTTACTTCCCTGGATCCCTGTCCAGCAGGGCGACTGACACGACCCCCAGGGTAAATTTCCTATCTCCCATCCAGTCATCAAGGTTCCTTTTGAAGAAGGCCAAGGAGGCGCTCTGCTTGACATGCATGGGCAGTCTATTCCAGAGTATGGGGAGTCTCTGGGTCAGGAACCTATCCCTCCAGCATGTTTTGTTCTTTGTGATGGCAAGGTTTAGATCACTGCAGCAAGTGGCTCTGAGGGATTGGGATTTCTTTAAGTGGAGCATGTCCAAAAGCTCAGGTTTTGATATGGCCTTGTATGTTAAGCAGAGATTGCCTCTGAGTAGATGATATGCCACAGAGTACAGCTGGAGTTTTTTTTAGACTGTCAGTATAGGGCATCTGTTTTAGGCCTGTGATTCTTTTAGTGAAGTATTTCTGTGGCCTTTCCAGCTGTTGCAGATGTCTTGTGAGGTACATACCAAGCGGGGCATTGTACTCTATAATGGGTCTAATGAGGGATGAGTACAGTGGGACAATGACTTCCTTTTTTCTAGATGAAAAGCCCTTAGTGATGAGGTGTGCCACATAGAAGGATTTCCTCATTGTTGTGGTGATGTGGTTATCGAAGGCGAGACCACTGTCCACCTGTGTCCCTATGTCTCTCATCACACTTTCGGTGTTTAGTGCACTGCCACCTATGTGGTAATTCATGGGTACATGTTTTTTCCCAAAGGGGATAACTATACATTTCTTGGCATTAAGCTTGAGCCCACGGCTCTGGCACCAAGCATCTGTTTCTGTAAGGCCCTTTTGCAGAATATCCACATCATTTGGGGATTCAATAATGGCTCCCAGTTTGCAGTCATCTGCAAGCTTTGTTAGCCAGAGTCTCTTAGTGTTGGCCTGTACTTCAGAGAAGTAGAGGCCAAACAAGAGCGGTCCCAGGACTGAACCCTGAGGTACTCCACTTGTCACTTGTCTGGAGCTGGATTTGGAGTCGGCTACTTTTACAGTCTGGGTTCTGTCAGTAAGCCAGTTGGCAACCCATCATGTGACGTAAGGATTTATGCCCAGCTTAGTAAGTTTATCTATGATTCCAGAGTGGGGGATGGTGTCGAAGGCCTTGGCGAGGTCCAGATAGGCTGTGTGGACCGCCAACTCAGTAATTTGTTAAAAAGTACTGAAAGTGTGCTGTTTTGTTAATTCAGATTTTTTCGCTCCTGTTTGCTGTTAAGGCATGTTAATCTTCAGAATTTGTGTTTATACGACTAATCACTACCCTTTGTGATCATTCATTATATTCATGAAGAACAGCTTTAAATGTATTGATCATATTATTTTTCTTACGTTTCCAGCATGGTACACAAAAGTGCTGTCTCTCCTTTTTTTCTCATTGCCGAATGCTTGTGGTCACAGGTTGTTTTTTGGGGGGAACTTGGAAAGTAGTGCTTCACCTACAAGCATGTTTGAGGACAAAATGTAAATTAACCTTGGTGACATCATCACAGGGGAAAACATGAACAGCATCCTTAGATTTTAATGGGAGTATGACCATGCATGTGCAAGAGATGTGTTCATCGGAATCTATGGATGTACTTCATAGTATTTCTTCGGTGTTGTCACTGAGGGATATACCAATTGCATTTGATCCATGGTTTGATAAATAATTTAGAAAGCTTTTTATTAAAGGAAAAAAAACTGTTTAAATAAATGAGGAAAGAGAAGGATAAAAATGTATTATGGCACTCAACACATTAAGATGCTAATATGCACCTGCAAATATGACTAATACATTTCAAGCATCTCAGAGAATACTGATGTAAAGTGACTTGTAGTTAGTTGTTGTGTCTTTCAGCTTATCCAGGTTAGGGGTCGCCACAGCAGAACTCCGGTCTGCTAATGTTTGGTAGTGGATTTTTACGTGCCGAGTTACCAGCCCTGACGCACAACCTTCAACGAAGGCACGCCCATTCACGCATGCCTCTACACAGAAGACGCTCTAGCTGAGAATCGAACGGGACAATGTCTTGCTGTGAGGCGACAACGCTACCACAGCACCACTACCGTGACTTGTAGTTAGTAAAATGTATTTATAGACGTAGCCACGTTTGTTACTTTGTGACTTTTGATAGTCATGGAGCAGAGTTAAATTTTACTGTTTTGCATCTGATAGGTGATTGCTGTTTGTTTAACACACTGAAAAAGGTTTCATTGAAATGAGTGACAGTTTCATCCTGGGGCAGAGATTTTTATTTGCCAATTATAATGTTTTAGGTTGGATATGAAGGTGTCACTGTTAAACTTACTTAAATTGTGTAAAAGTTGCAGTGATGGTTTTTGTGGTATGACTTTCTTCCTACAAGTTTTGGAAGGTGATCTCTAAGTGAGCTTGAAAGGGTGCAAATACATGCAATTTTATTTGGGTTGGATGTAAGAGTTCAAAGGTAGATTTTTTTTTATGGTTTGACGAAGCCCTATAATATGCACTTTATGTGCGCCACCGGGGGGGGGGCGCATTGGGAAAACCTGGATTCGGCAAGGGAGCCGAGAATCGAAAAAGTTTGGGAACCACTGCGTTAGTCTGTGTGTGTGTTATGTGTGTGGTTTCAACAACCTGATGTGCACTTTTGTATGTGAGAGTTTAGACTCCAGTGTCATTCTGTAAGTACACCTCTCGCATACAGTGTCTGATTCTTTAAGGATTAAGTTGTCAGTAAACATGAGACAATTGCTACTGTGTCTCAATCAAGATGCCTATATCCATCAAGCTGGCTACAGAGAAGTTAAAAATTGCATATCTGTAATGTTCACTCTGATGTGTGAGATACAAGGGAGTGGTGAATTGTGGTTAGAAGACTATTAAGGACACTTTGTACAGACTAATATGGGCGATTTACTGCAGCAAATTAAGCTAAACAGTACTAAATTCTACTAATTTTAATGTTTACACAATACTGAATTCTGCTAAATCTGTAGGTATTGTTACTTGAGGCCCAACTAGCTGCTCTAAGCTTGTTGGCTCACAAGGTATTTGCACCAAATTGCTGCTTTACAGGTTACAGTTTTATAGCTCATTCTACAGAGAAAATTTACTTTCTAGATGTTTGCTAATGTACAGGGCACTGCTAGCTCACACAACCGTGCAAAATTTACAGCAGCACAGAAAAAACTGAAGTAGAAGCTCAACAGGGAAGGGCAAGGGCAAAAAGTCCTAAACAAACTAGAAATGTTTCAATTTCCAATCTGAAAACTCAAGCCAAATAATGTGGGGTTCTGGAGTTGCACAATTAATTAATAATTTGTTTCATCAATAGCTGCAGATGTATGCTCAGCAAACAAAATTACAAGTATATTTTTAAGAGTTAACTGATGAAACTACTGTGTGTTATAAAAATGATAAAATGCAAGTAAAATAAAACCTTAAAAATTAAAAATAAAACGAGAACATATAGTGATCACACTGGATACAAGAAAGACCTGTGAGGTGCGCAGAAAATACTGTCCAGTTGAAACTGAAGCCTCAGATACTAGTTATAAGAGGAAGCATTACCATTTTAGTCAGTTTTTCAAAATTTGTACTAGAAAGGACCATTTTACAAACATGTGTAAAAGAGAACTGTTAAAAAAATGCCTAAATTTGAACAAAAACATGTAAATTAGCTGTGGGTTGGTGCTAGTAAAGTGAAAAGAATACAGTGGAGTCTGAATATACAACAGAGGCATTGAAATAATAGTACATCATCGTTCCAATCGAGTGCACAACCCATTTTACCTAAAACTACCGCTCAACTTACTTGGCCCCCACCCTCCTAAGACCTGTGGACTACTACCTCTAGTACAGTGGGACCTAAAACTACGGCTAAGAAAAAACAAATAAGGGAAAATAAAGTTTCATCTGAAACTATCGCTTGACCTACTTGGTCCCCACCCTCCTAAGATCTGCAGACTACTGCCTCTAGTGCCTGTAGCATAGCGGGACCTAAAACTACTGCTAAGAAAAAAGAAATAAAGGAAAAAAAGAAGTTATGCACTCACCATAACATTCCACGTTTGTTGTCCATCTCGTTTTCATTCTTACTGGTTGGGTTCGGAACTGATCCTCGGTTCCGACTCAGCTGCATACTAAAGCTTGAGGTCTTCCACTGGTTCATGGCTGTATCCCTATCCCCTCATGGTGTAGTGAAGCTCCCCAGATCTTGTTTGCTGATAACCGTAAGTACCTAAGGTACTACCAAATACATCACAAGAAGACAATGAAGAAGGTCAGAGACACACTTGCCAGGAAAGAACCTCTTTGTTCTCCAGGAGCCATTGGTAGGGGGATAGGAGGGTGGGATGCAAGAACGAAGGCGAGATGGACAACAAACATGGAACGTTATGGTGAGTACATAATCTCACTTTCATTCTCACTGGTTGGGACAGCGTCCCTAGCACCATATTTCTTTAATGTCTCACAGGAATAGATTCTTCAGGACAGTGGACCCAAAGGAGGCCCTGTCCCTGGAGGCCAAATCTACTTTGTAATGAGTTACAAAGGTATGAAGTGTTGCCCAAGTCACAGCAGCACAGATGCTATCAAGATGTAGTCTAACTCTAAAGGTAGAAGTTGCCATGGCTCTTGTAGAATGAGCTTTGACTATAAAAGGGGAGAATCATGTTATTAGATTTACATATAAAAGTGACACAATCTGAGAGCCATTTTGAAAGAGTGACCTTAGGGGCACCTTTCTTTGCTTCTGAGAATGACACAAAACTGATCAGATTTTCTGTAATCCTTTGTTCTAGGCAAGTAGAAACGTAATTGCCTGTGTATGTCCAATTGACAAAGCTCATATTCTGCCGTGTTGCAATGGTTTGGAAAGAAAACTGGTAACTCTATGGACTGATTTAGATTTGGATCTGAACATACCTTTGGCAGGAAGGATGGGTTTGTTCGAAGGGAAACCCTATCTTTATGAAAAATCATATATGGTGGCTTAATCGATTAAGCTTGCAGTTCTGAAACTCTTCTGGCAGAAGTGATTGCCACCAGCATACTTGTTTTCCATGTTAAAAAATTTAGATCACATGATGACTCAGGTTCAAAGGGAGGCAGGATTAAGTAGGAGAGAACCAAGTGTAGGTCCCATGGTGGCAGGGGTGTTTTTATGGGTGGTCTTAACAAATGAGTACCCTTCAGGAAGACTTTGCATAGTTTGTGTGACATCAAGTTAGAGGCAAAAATCGCTATGGAAATTAGATATTGCTGCTAACTGTACATGAATGGCAGCTGCAGCTGTGCCTTTATTAAATAGATTTGCCAGAAATTCAAGGATAGAAGTTACTAGAGCATAGAAAGGATCAATGTGTCTTGTCAATGCCCAGGAAGAAAACCTTTTCCATTTCCTGATGTTTAATTTTCTTGTTGATGCTTTATGAGAAGAGATTAAGATATGTTTGATGGAATGAGGGAGGGTAGGAAGCCTGGCTATATTCGGAATCGGAGCATCCAAACTGTCAGTTTGAGGGTTTGAAGACAAAGGTGGAGCATTCCGGACATATGAGTCAAAAGGTATTGAACTGGGTCCAGAACGCACAACTCCTCCTGAAGGTGAGGCCATAGGAGGGAGAACCAAGATGAGGCCAATATGGAGCAATGAGGATCAACTCGCTTCCCAATGAGTTGGCTTTATGGAGAACTTTGGGTATCAGTGGAAAGGGATGAAAGGCATAAAGGAGCCCCGAGGGCCAATCGTGTACAAGTGCATCCCTTGAAGACTGCACCAGAATGGGGATCAGGGCAAAAAAGCTACTGCATTTGGCATTCATGGGAGTGGCAAAAAGATCGCCGCAAGGCTGGCCCCATTTGCGGAAGATCCTCTCCGCTGCTTCTTGTTTTACGGACCACTCGTGAGGCATGAGAATCACTCTGCTGAGTTTGTCTGCTATCACGCTGGACTTCCCAGGGATGTGCGTTGCTATGAGAAAGCGTTGAGAGGAGATTGCCCACTGCCATAATCTGAGGGCCTCTCGAAAAGGGGGATAAGACCTGGTTCCCCCTGATTTGTTTATATACCAGACAACTGACATGTCTGTCTGTTGCAATTGTTCCCAATGGAAGAGAGTCCTGGAGTGCCTGCAACGTCAAAAGCACCGCTCTCATTTCTAGGATATTGATGTGCAAATGGGCCTTGTGATCCTGCCACATGCTTTGAATTATCCTGCTCAGATAATGCCCTCCCCAATGTGGGAGGTGTCTTTGGTCACTGTGGCTACTGGCTGAGGGAGAAAAAATGGCTGTTCCTTATGTCACGTGACTGGAGTGAAACCACCAGCAAAAGTCCTTTTTGCAGGGCTCTGTTATCAAAATTTGGTGAGACACTGGTAGATCCTGTAACAACCCCTAGGTGAAAATAGCCACTGTAGAATTCTCATGTGCATGCGTGCAAGTGGAACTAAAGTTATTGCTGCTGCCATGGTTCCCATGACTTTTGCCAGTATTTTTATTTTGGAGAGGAGGTTGGAGACTTGTCGTCTCAGAACTAGGACTCTTTCTGTAGGAAGTTTTGCCTTCGTGTTTATTGCATCTAGATCTGCTCCTATAAACACGATATGTTGCGATGGCAATAAGGCAGATTTTTTTGTAATTGACTGTGATTCCCAGGTCAGCAGAGATATAGAGTGGTGTCTCTTGATTCCAGTAGTATGTGCTTGGTGGTGGGAGTTAGAAGCCAGTCGTCTAGATGGGGAACACTTGGAATCCTAGATGTCTCAGAAGAGCCGTGACTACTGCCATGCACTTGGTGAACACTCTGGGGGCTGTAGTGAGACCAAAAGGCAGCACTCGAAACTGGTAATGACTGGCTCCCAGCCGGAAGCGCAGATGTCTCCTGATCGGCTTGTCCATCTTTATGTGGTAGTATGCATCCTGGAGGTCTATGGAGCACATCCAACTGTCTTTTCCCAAGAAGGGAAGAATGGACTGCAGTGTTACCATCCGGAACCTAGTCTTTTTTACTGATTTGTTTGATCCAAAATTGGTCTCCAGTCCCCTGTTCTTTTTGGCAGTAAAAAGAACCTTGAGTAAGTTCCAGATCCTATTTGGTCTGAGGGGATTCTTTGGATGACTTTTTTGTCTAGCAACTTTTGAATTTCTAGAGAAGCTTGATCCCTCTGACTGGGTGAATAGTCCAGGGTTTTCATTTTGTTTGTAATGGGAACAGAAAATGGTATGGAGTATCCCCTGGATATGATCCCTTGCACCCATTTGTCTTTTATTTCCAGACAGGCTTTTAGGTACAAGGATAAGTGACCCCCCCACGACTGCCTCCAGAGATGGACAGATAAGCCTCCTTTCAAGAGCGCTGGAAGGGTCGACCATGGAAGGAATCTCTGTCACCCTGGTTTTGCATATCCCCACTGCCGTGAGGATAGTGTCTTCCACTTGTACTCCCCCCTCTGCCCCTGGGGGAAGAGTCACCACGTGTGTCCTGGAAAACTGTCTGGCCTTTTGGATAAGGTGTAGAAGGTATGGAAAAGCAGACTCTGATGGCAGAGACAGAGTATTTCCTTCTTGTTCACACCTGATTAGCATCTCCTTAACTTTTGGCCCGAACAAGGAAGAGCTGTCAAATGGGGCACTGATAAAGGAAGATTTGAAAGATTCCACAAAGTCGCATAAGTGCATCCAGGAATGTCTCCTTAGAGATATGCCTGAACCCGCTGCACTGCTCTCTCCATCTGCTGCATAAGAAATGAGCCTCATGGAGGAGCTGACCACAGAATTTAAGGTGGAGAGCTGAGAGAAAACCTTGTCTGACACCCCTGCAACTACTGAACCTTGTAGAGCATCTCCTAGCTTCTTTAGGAAATCTCTTTGTATCCTTGTAAAATGTGTCAGATAGTTCAACGATCTGAGTGCAAAAGTCACTGAATTAAACATGCACTTCCCATATCTGTCCATTGTATGGATCTCCTTGTTTGGTGGATGGACAGTAGAGGATGTTTCAGAAAGTTCCTTTTTGGTGGCAGCTGCTACCACCATAACATCTACAGGGACACCCTTGGTCAAGAAGTCTTTATTTGAGGGGGCTGTGATAAACTTATTTGGCCTCCTATTGACAGGCTTCACTGCCATCTGGAGACTCCCACACTTTTCGACTAACTAGTTCCATTAGTTTGTCAAAAGGCGGACACACCCAAGAGATTGAAGAGTGAGACCCAAAGGCCTTCAGGTAAACAGACTCCTCATCAGAAGGGTTGATGGGCTTCCAGCCGCCTTTCTGTTTAAGGATTTCTGGGATGTCTGCGAAGGAAATATCCTCTGAGGTCGACTGTGGGGACCCCTCAGACTCATTGAGGTCCATGTCCGAGGTGACTGACTCATCAGGGGAGTCCAAATGCTTCCTCTTGGAAAGTCTCTTTCAATGGACCTCTTCAGAAGGGAATTCTGGAGAGGTTTCAGAAGAGAGGGGTTCACCCGATGGGGTCCCCTGAGGACTAGGATCTCTTCTGGTCTGTGGATGGTGTGGTACAGGGACAGACGCCGGTGCCTTAGGGGGAGGAATGTTGGAACCCTTGAGTGGGGCTGTCTGAGGAGACAGTACCTTTCTCATCAGCTCAAAAGCCCCCCCTCCCCTGATCCAAAGATACTTCCGGCTCCGAGGAGCTAGAAGAAATCCGCAGAACAAAGGGGGTCGGCTCCAAAGCCAATGTAGGAGCTGAGCTCATCTGCATCAAAGCGCAGAGAGTCAGGGTTGGAACCAATAACTGTCCGATCTGAACACCCTCCCCAGACCTGACCAGAGAGTGTTGGCTCCTAGGCTCCTCGGATGGAACTAAGGATATCGGAGCAGATGTCAGTTCCGAAGAGACTAAGATGGTTCTTGGCACCAATGGATCCACATCAGTCAGTTCCAAGCATTCTGGCTCCAAGGACCGGGGTTGGCTCGGAGGAGGAATAGAAGTCAGTGGAATGGTTATGGTTGGCTCCAAATCCCTGGGTGTTGAAGCAGAAAGGAGTTTAGCCAGTGCCAGAGTCGTCAGAAGTCTATGCACCAGCCTATCCACATAATCGGCTGAAAAGCTCCTGGAGGACTTGGAGGAAAGGGTAGGAGATCTTACTGATTGTAAAATAGGTGATCTCAATACAGGAGTAACCGGCTCCTGAGTTCAAACTCCACTGGCACCAATAAAGGTGGAGCCAATGAAGCAGTTTTTGTCGGTTCTGAAGTAATTTTAGCTGCATATGCAATTTTACTCAACTTTTTAGCTGGCTCCGATTCTCCTGAAGAGGGAGAAGATCTTTTTGTGGACTTGTCCGATTTAGATGAAGGAGATTTCACTGATCCTGAAACACCCTGACCTTCCTCTAGAGCTTCTTAGAAGGTGGACTTCAACAGACATCTCAAAATCAATTTATTTTTATGCTCTAACAGCACTCTAGACCTAAAAGACTGACAGATTGAGCAGGACTCTTGAAAATGTATTGCTCCCAAGCAGTAAACACAAATGGTATGAGAGTCAGAAATAGACATCTGCTTGCATCTAGTAAGACCTCGTTTCTTTACGCTGCTGTAGTAGAAAGTATTGTCTTGTGGTTTTAATTATTTATTATTAAATATTTTAAAACCTTTTAACTGTGGCTGGTTTGTGTAGAAATAATTTAAGCTCTAGAGTACATTGCATATTTATAGAGTTTACTGTCTAAGTCACTCCAAATAAGCTTTGACTGATTAGTCACACTTACCAATTGGATAATAATATTGCACAGTAATAATGGGACACCCTTTTAAGGGCCTTTGAGTAGCTGATAAATATTAGCTGGGTGGTGGCAAGTGGTGCTACCATATAGTCTGGGTAAAAGGGGCGCAGCTGGAGAATCTGTGCCAGCCTTCCCCAGGAGTGTGTGTGTGGTTGTATAAATTCTTATCTCAAAGTGTGTGTGTGTGTGTGTGTGTGTGTGTGTGTGTGTGTGTGTGTGTGTGTGTGTGTGTGTGTGTGTGTGTGTGTGTGTGTCAGCTACATGGGCAGGGACACGAAGCACTGGTTTGACAGAGAGGGTGCTGGAGATTTTAGCTTGCCCAGCTGGCTGAGATCTGGACCCTATAGCTGTGCCAGTGGGAAGTCTTATTGGGGACCTGGGGAGCAAGGGAGCGACCAGCCCCAGACTGACTGTGATATCTGTGTGCTCTTAAGGGAAATTGCACTTTACTGTGTGTATTTGTTATCCTTTCCTCATATATGAGATGCCCTCTCTGGTGTTGGTGGTGAGGATTGAGGCTCCTTGATTGCTGGGCCAGGGCTCAGGTGTCACAAGGTCAACTTAAGATATGTTGTTTACACCCTGTATTCTTTTGTAAGGAACCTCTGTGGATGTTTCAGTTGTACATTGCCTGGTTAGGTACCCACCAAAGGGTTGCTGTATTTGATGATTGGACTGTTGTGGGTTAATTACAGTGGAATAATGACATCCTTGGACCTAGATGCCATATTCTTGCTTATAAGTTGTGCAACATAGAATAACTTACCATAGATACCGGATGGTCAAAGAAAAGATTACAGTCAAGATTCATTGCCAGGACTGTGGCTACTGGGTCTTATCTTAGGGGTGCATTATCAATGTGGTAATTTCTAGTGGTAGCAGCTTTCCCATAGGATAGTATTATGCATTTCTTGACACTGAGTTTTAGACTACGGATCAGCCTTCTTGGAAGGTATGTGTGTCACTGGGAGATTTTACGACTAAATCTAATTTGTAGCTGTCTGCAAACTTGGTCCTTCATGCTGACTTCAAAGAAATAATTGCCAAAAAGGTTTGGACCCAGCACACAGCCATGAGGGACTCCATTAGTGACCTGTCTCTTTGGGGATGTAATATCTCCTATGGTGACTTCTTTGGTTCTATTTGTGAGTTAGCTGGCTATCCAATGGGTGACATATGGTTTTATATCTAATTTTAAGAGTGTGGCTACAATGACCAAGTGGGGTATTGTGTCAAATGTCTTGGTCAGGTCATGGCAGGCAATATACACAAATCTGCTTTCATCCACTGCTTTGGTGACCTTCTCGAAGTAGTACATCAAGTTTAGAAGACATGACCTGCCCTTGACTAAACCAAATTGGGTTGGTTCCAGTGTCTGAAGGTTTCTTATGTAGTTGCTTATAGATTCCATGACAATTCTTTCCATGGATTTTCATGAGAGATTGGTCAGATGTATGGGTCTGTAGATGGCCAGCCCTTGTGCAGAAAAATGACAGTTGCAGTCCTTCATTCTCTTAGCACAAAGCCTGTCTGGAGGCTACAGTTAAATAGTGATTCTAGTGATCTCGACAGGTCATGGTTCATGCTACTAAGGAGGCATACCATGACATTATCTAGACCCACTGACATAATAGTTTTGGCAATGGAGAGTGCATTGAGGACCTGCTCACTAGTAATAGTTGGGGAAGTTACATTAGAGGGTGCTTCCTGAGGGGTATCAGCAGGGAGGGGGGGGGGGAGGGTGAAACTGAACCTAACTTTGTCAGTTAGTAGATTTGCTACATCTTTCTGGTTAGTACATATAACTCCACTAACAATTAGTTCAGCACATTGTTGTTACTGTCACTGTGGTTGCCGACACAGCTGAATAAAGCTTTGTAGTTGTCCTTGGTCTGGGAATCTACTTTTACCTCAAATTTGGCTCTGGTTGATTTGCTTAACCCTCAGAGTTTCTTATTAAGATCAATGAGGGAGTTTTTAAACTTTCTGGGTATTGCCCTTCTTAATTTTTCCCCACGATTTTCTTCCTTTTTTTTACGACCTACTGATATTGGCTTTCTACCAGGGTGGCTTATTTTTTGAGCATGTCATGTGCTTATTCTATGTAGGTACAGCTGTCTCTACCCAACTACTTTTATGATTGTACAAGGTTTCTGTGAACAATTCTGCACAGGCATCTGTGTTCTCAAAGTTTTGGGGGAAGTGGCATGGAATTTTGCCACGCTGTCACTTAATAGTAGGAAGCTTGCCTTAGAATACTTCCTAAATGCTTCTGTGTTAGCCAAGGTCTCAGGTCTTATTTTTATTTCAAGGAGACAGTTTTATGATCTGACCTGACCAGAGAGAACAATGTGTGGAGGGTGGTTGGGTGGGGGGTAGGTGCAAGGCCAGGTCCAGGATGCTAGCACCCGTAATGGGCATATGGACTAGCTAGTTCAAGGTATTTGTATTTTAAAATCCAGGAATCTCTGAGCCTGCAGGTTGGGGTCATGTATGATTCCCAGTTCATACAGTCACCTATGAATATGGTGTTGAGTTGTACAGAGGGTGTCTCTAGCTCGTTTAAGTATGTGCTGTGGATTTTCTGGGTTATAGAGAGGGACTATAGTTTTCAAGAATATGGTATGGAACTTTGTCTATGGTAATGTGGATGTGGAGAAGCTCAAGTATATCATATAGTTTGAACAGCCTTGAGGTATGTTTGTTTTTGATATAACTTGAGACATCTCCACCTTTTGTCCCTTCCTGTGTAGTAGGTGGTCTAAATTTATGGAAGGCATTATAGCCCTACACTGCTGGGGTGCTATCTGCAGCTTTAACCATGTTTCAGTAACTGCTTAGCTATATCATACTCTAGGGTGAGGAGAGCCAGCAGGTAGTGCAGATTTCTTTTAGCTCCTGGAACTGAACAGTACCACCTTTAGATTTTCTTAGGTGGTTTTGCTACATTGGAAAGTCTATCAGGTTGCCAATACCTTAAAAAGATAGTAGGGGGTGGACAAGGTTTCAGCCGGTATTCAAAAGCCTAGAGTGGATAAGTGCAGACAATCTCTGGCAAAGCAGGTGGTGTGTTAACTGTATCCTACCATGCTGACACATACTGTACCACCTTTAAATGACACAACAAACTAAGTCATTTATTAACATACCTCTCAACCTCGGAGACCAGGAAATCTGGACGATGCCATAAATAATAGGGGGACAGAAGCACAGAAATAGGGGAAATTTTTAAATATTGCTCTTACAAACATACAAAGTTGATAGAATAACAGGTTTTGCATTAGCATGAACATTACGAGGAGTATGAAGACTCAATCTGAAATGCATGTCATTATTTTCCAGCTTTAATCCTATGATTTGCTAATAATTTGCCAGGAAAAACACAATTTTGTTGAGAAACAGACCAAAAATATGAGGCAAAAATCTGTACAGCTGAGAGGTATGTTTATTAAAGGTAATTATTTTTTGTTCATATTGTGGCATCATCCTTGAAGAGGGCAGAATGCTGTTCAGTTCCACACTCATAACAGTCTGGGATGTATAGTCCAAGAGCTCCATCATGTCATTCTTCATGTAGTCCAGGGAGGTATGTCTCACTTCATTTACACCAACACAGACTATGACTGAGTCATACTGGTAGTACTGGTACATATGGTTCAATGACCCGAGTGAATATGTGATCTGGGAGACACTGGAACCCAAAGGCAACTTACTAACTCTCTACTTACTCAGCCTGGTGAGTGGGACATCTGTGTGTCTCACAATGAAGTCTCCTAGGACCAAAACATTGGGTTGCGGGATGGCCTGCATTATGGGCTTTGGAAATGAGATACTGAGAGATGTGGCTGTACATGTAGTGGTGCATGTTATAGTATAGTGTTTTTGGGAATTCACAGGATGTTTAGAAATGCTACAACTGAAAGGCCCTTTGGAGTTTGGAAAGACTATATTTAGGAGTCTCAAAATATGATGATCTATGTGTCTGGAGCGTGTTGTGTGTGCTGGGTGTAGTGTGAGTGTTTCTGACAACTGGTTGGTGTTACAAGTGCTTGTACGTGAGAACCATGCCTCCAATGACATTGTGTAAATACATCTTTCACAAACTGTATCAGGTTAAGTATTAAATGGTTGTCAGTAAATATGAGACAATTGCTACATTGCCATAGGATACCCATAGCCATCAAAATGTCTGCAAAGATAGTTGGAAAGTGTGTAACCATGGTTGCAGATCCTTCTTCCTGATCAAAAAGGGAATAGTACATGAGGGTTTACAGTTGGCCAGCTTGGGTGGTGTAAGAGTACAGGGGTTGGGTTGCATGGCTAGGCTTACAAAGGTCCTGGTGGTTGTTAGCCTAGTATATACCTACAAACAATCAAGATTACACTTGTTGGGACAGTGCTCTTCATTGGATAAACTAGTTGCTCTTTGCGCAACAAAGAACTGAGACAATTTAGGGGTAGTATTTTAGGAAAATATTTAATTCTAACCTCCTAAGTCTATACGGGCCACTGATAACCACCGCTGTGTGACGAGTATAGCAGCAGAGAAAATTCAAAAATAAGGAAAAGGGCCCTCTGGAAAATCAGAAATAATACAGTGCTCTGTTCTTTAAGTAATCCTAGGCCACTGAGTACTTCAGGTCCTATCTACTCTCACTAGAATTTCACCAAAGCTGTTTGACCTTGAGATCACCAAAACATGCAATTTCAACAAGACATACAGTACAATACTTCACTTAAAACACCAAACAGTGTACAATGCAAGTGCAGGAGCAATGAAACATTACTTATCAGTTGATTTAAACTGTACCCAAGCAAAAATCACTTTCTGTCTGGTGGTGTGGTTATCAAGGACTGAGTTCAATGAGAATTAGACAAGTACTGCGCAAATGCGAAAACTATATAGCATCAAGAAAAAAAAATCAAAAATAAGGAAACTGTCCTCTGGCCAATTAGAAACACTCCTTTCTGTCTTTTTAAGTAATCCCAAGCCAAGAAATACCTCGGCCCCTCTTTACCTTCACTAGAGTTTCATCAAAGCTTTCACAAAAAAAGCATGAAAATGAGACTGATACAACTGTTAAACAGATTAAAGGAGCATTATCTCGTTAATAAAATCCCATTTCTGCCTCGGACGGAAGCTGAAATACTGTCACCCACTTAGCTAATCACCTTCCTTTTTGTGACATCATTTATGACATTCTAACAATCCCACCCAAGGCATTAAGTTCTTGAAAAAGGTGTGCAAACCTCTATTCCGGTCCTGCTTTTGTTCCCTCTGGAATAAGAGACTCAGTGTTTGGGTTCCCTGCTTCACACAGTGCTGCCTACTTAGCAGTTTGTTTCTGAGTTGTTGTTTTAGGTAATTATTACTACAGGCATTTTTTCTATTTTTGCGCAAAATAGTTTTATTTGCTAGTACCTGAATATGACTGACAACATGCGTTTGCTTAGCATGCATGACATTCCTAACAGTTACTCTCAAACCAGAAATTATGGCAGCTGTACTTGGTTTTCAGTCTCAAAATTGTGCTATTAAAAACACGGAGTATGCCATTTGTTACTGGCCTGTTATATCATTTAGCACGGTCTTTCTGTTTCTTCTTCATACTGCAGCTGCAATCTGAAAAGCAGCTTTTCTAGATTGGCAATGTTTTCTATTCCTTTATTGCAGTAGTCTTTTCGTAGGGCAATATATATATATATATATATATATATATATATATATATATATATATATACACACACACACACACACACACACACACACACACACGTAGATATTTTTAAACACATGCATACATATATTACACACACTTTTTTAATTGTTTAAAATTTAATTATTTGCGCATGGCAGACAACTGCACTCATTCCTTAACTGCTAGCACACATCATTTTACAAACATTGACTCACTGCGTTCCAAACTTGTGCTGTGGGGGACCATGCACAAGAGTGTTTGCTCTTTTGTTACTTCACCACAAAGGTTCCGAGACTTACAGACACTGCTTTATCTTTTTTTTTTCCATTTTGTCATAGTCTTCAGTACAGATGACCGCAATGAAGGCTTCATAAAGCAACAGCCTGGCACTTACAGAAAAGCAGTACTAACGACAGCTGTTTTACACTTGTAAATGCATAGTCACACAAGACCAAAGTATAACAGTCTAATATCTAAAATGGGTCCATATTTATGCCCTAGCCTATTATTATACATTTGTTTAGATTTCTGGTCGTAATAGGATGCCAGTTATGGGTTGTAGTGCAGCCTTCATTTGAAAGTTACCCTTCACAAACTGCTGCACATCTGCTTCACATATGATTGACAAAATGAGCTCATTTCTCCAGAGAAGTACTTTGACTGAACAGCGCTATATTATAGTTTCATATAATGTCGTATCCAGCGTGCTGTTTACCCACGGCATGCATGCTATCCTGGATAAAGTTGCAATATGGCACATTGTATCTCTGAAAGGTGACTAACAGCAATCCAAATCTTCTTAATACTTGCAGCGATTGAGTAATCAGTTATCAAACACTGATCTTTTTGTTTTTTCACTTGTGTTGTAGAAGTATTCTGTGATTTTACACCTAAACAGAACAGTTCTTGTCACAATTAAATGCAAGCCAGCTAGTATAACAGAGAATCATAGAAAAAGAAGTCAAGTGCTGTCTGTGTGCTTGAAAGGGGGACTGAAAGATAATCATGAGGGGAAGGTTAGGGAAGTTTGTTGCAAATTACTGTAATTAAAATGTACAATTAAGAAGGTGACTGCAGTAGTATGTACATAGATTGTGGTTTGGCAGTCTTATGATTGTTTATGTTTTGGTTTTAGCTGATGTATTTGCAGGGTAAAGCACTGCAGACTGACTGGGGAAAACAGTTTGGGATAAGGGCTTATTGTCGTAGGTTTTTTTCCCTTCAGGACTTGTGTAAACATTAGGCTGTTGCGGTGTCCTTTAGTATTCAACCATAGTAGCTATAGCTTGCTCCACTTTATCTCCATCTTGGTCCCTGTATTTTGATATTTTGGTGCAATTTATTTATGGATCGATTGTTGGCAGGGGCAGAAAGTACAGTTTTGTACCTACCATAAATGTAGATGTTCGAGTGCTAATACAGCTGCAGTAATCACAGATGGGTTCTCTGCCGTCAGGCGGCCCCTCGGTCGGCCGAATTCCAAAGTCTAGGTCCGGCGTCGGTTGCTGTTGCTTTCTCTCCTGACGTCAGTGAGGCCGGAGTATATAAGACACAGCCGACGCCATGTTCTTCGGTCTTTCTTGCCCCAGATGTCAGGTGCCCCCAGAAGGAAGGCAATACATAAATTATATATATATATATATATATATATATATATATATATATATATATATATACAAGCAATGCAAAATAATCCAAAATCAGTAGTTGCAAGCAAATAAACCATAGAAGGATAACCCAGTCAGGTTGTATGAAGAGGTTGTTAGGCCCCATGCCTTTACCAAGTGGGGAAGGAGGGAGGGAAACCTGTACTGCAGCTGTATTAGCACTCGAACATCTACATTTATGGTAGGTACAAAACTGTACTATGTTCATCGTGCATACAGCTGCAGTAATCACAGATGGGTAGAGTCCCAAAGCTTGGCACAGGGTGGTAGGTACTAGGAGGAACTGGGTTGAGCCAGAATGCCCTGCAACACAGCAGTGGCAAAGCCTGCTCTAGTTCTGGAATATAAAGGCAGGGGTAGTGTTTTGTGAAGGTATGTACAGAACTCCAAGTGGCTGCCTCCAAAATATCTTTGGTAGGAACTCCTCTGAGGAAGGCTGTAGAGGTAGCTGTGGCCCTGGTGGAGTGTGATCTGATACCTGTAGGAACAGATTTCCCATGATAGGAATAACAAAACCGTATGCAGTGGCCTATCCACTTTGAAATAGTCTGCTTGGAAACTGTCTTCCCTTGAGCCCCTACCGCATAGGACACAAAGAGTTGTTCTGATTTCCTGAAGGACTTTGTTCTGTCCAAATAGTAACGTAGCTGCCTATGGATGTCTAAAGAATGTAGCAGCCTTTCCCCTTTGTTTTGAGGATTGGGGTAAAAGGTAGGAAGGTGTATGGCTTGATTTAAAGCTACCCTGGATACCACTTTAGGCATAAATGATGGGTTGGTATGAAGGGAAACCCTGTCCTGATGGAAGATGAGAAAGGGCTGCACCGCCATGAGGGCCTGTAGTTCCGAAACTCTACGAGCTGAAGTGATAGCCAGAAGGAAGGCAGTTTTCCAGGACAAATATTGCAAATCTGTTGAGGCAGCTGGTTCAAAAGGAGACAATGTTAATTTTTCTAGTATGTAATTAAGATCCCAGGCTGGTATTGGTTGTTTCCTTGGTGGTCTTATATTCTTAGCCCCTCTCAGGAACTGTCGTAAGAGTGGGTGAGAAAATAAAGGAGGATCCATGTTGAATTCTGCAGAAATGGCTGAGGCATGGATTTTTATGGAAGAAAATGAAAGTCCACTGTTCAGCAGCTCAGCTAGATACTGTAATACCTGAGGCAAGTTCAGTTTTCTAGGGTCCTGGCCTTTTTTCTCATTCCAAGAGCAGAACCGCTTCCATTTTGCGGAGTAAGCTTTTCTAGTAGATGGCCTTCTGGCCTCCAAAATGACATCCTGCACCTCCTTGGAGAGTAGGGTCTGTTGTGGTGTTAAGGAATTTTCCATGCAGCGAGATTGAGTGTTTTCAGCTGACTGTGAAGAGTTTTGTAGCTGTGCTGAGTCAGCAGAAGAGGCATTAGAGGCAAGGACCAGGGAGGAGTATGTGTTAGGCTCCTCAGGAGTGGGTACCAGTGTTGCCTTGGCCAATCTGGAGCAATCAGTATCATCTTCGGTCTGTCTGCTCTTGCTTTCAAAAGCACCTTGGGCAGAAGAGGCAGAGGTGGGAATGCATAAACTGTCCATGCTGTCCAACTGAATGAAAGGGCGTCCACTTTCCAGGCCTTTGGATGAAAGGTCCTCGAACAAAACGTTTCCAATTGATGATTCCTGTGGGAGGCAAAAAGATCTAGGTCTGGCCTTCCCCACGCTTGGATTATTTCTGTAAACACCTGAGGATGTAACTTCCATTCGTGTGGATCTGTCATATTTCTGCTTAGATTGTCTGCCAGTGTGTTTTCCAATCCTGGCAAGTACTGTGCTTGAAGTTCGATTTGCCATTCCAGAGCCAAGTTCCAAAGAGTCATGGCTAGTCTGCACAAGGGGTATGAATGTGTTCCTCCTTGTTTGTTTATGTACCACATTACTGTGGTGTTGTCTGTTCTTATCAGTAATTGTCCTGGATGCAGGAAGTCCTTGAAAGCTGTAATTGCATTTATTACTGCTAGCATTTCTTTGATTGATGTGAAGGAGCTTTTCCCCTTTTGGGACCATTTGCCCTGAATGCACCTGTCCGTCATGTGCGCCCCCCCCAGGCGTAATCTGAGGCGTCTGTTGTGATGACTTGCTTTGCTTGAGGCTTGCAGAATGGGAGGCCTGTGTTTGCTTGACATGCTTGGGCCCACCATAGAAATTCCTTTTGCAAACATGGAATTATTGGTATTATTGTTTCCAAACTGTGACTGTGTTGAGACCATAGGTTTTTTAGGTACCATTGAAGTTTCCTCATATGCAGCTTTGCACATGGGATTAAAAGAATGCAAGATGCCATGAATCCCAGAGCCTGCAGGATTTTCCTTGCAGTAAGCCTGGTACTTTTTGCTAGTATTTTGAAGTACTGAGATAGTTGCCCCTGTTTTTCTGGCGTAAGGTAGGCCATCTGGGTGTTTGTGTCCAAGTTGGCACCCAGGAAAGTTATTTTCTGAGATGGTGTTAGCCTTGATTTCTCTTTGTTGATTGTGTATCCCAGAGAATGCAGTAACCGTGTCACATATGCCAGATGTTTCAGAAGTATGTGCTTGCTGTCCGCTTGGATCAGGCAGTCATCCAAATAAGGGTAAATTTGTATCCCTTGAAGTCTGCAGTAGGCAATCACTGATGCCAGGCACTTTGTGAATACTCTGGGTGCAGTAGATAAGCCAAAGGGCAATGCAGAGAATTGATAGTGGATTGAACCTGCAAGGAATCTGAGGTATCTTCTGCAGCTTTGTCTGATTGGGACACGCAGGTATGCCTCCTTGAGGTCCAATGTTACCAGCCAAAACTCCTTGCCCAGCATGGGAAGAAGCTGCTGTAATGTGAGCATCTTGAATTTTGGTACGAGTAGAAATGTGTTTAGGATGGATAAGTCCAAAATGGGTCTCCAGTCGGTTCCTTTCCTTGGTACCAGAAAAAGTCTTGAATAAAAACCTTGACCTTGTTCGTGAGTAGGTACCTCTTGAATAGCTCTCATGCTTATGAGCTTTGAAATTTGTAGTTGTGCCTCTGCCCTTTGATTTTGTGGCAGGTTTGGCATGCCTCTCATTTTTGGAAGAGTGTGAAATTGAAATTTGTAGCCTCTGTTTATAATGTCCAGGATCCATTTGTCTGTTGTGACAATATGCCAATTGCTTGCAAATAATGCTAGCTTTCCTCCCAAAGGTGCTGCCAGCTGAGACATGCTTGGCATGGAAATGAGGGAGTCATTGGGTTTGCTTCCTGTATTGTTGTGCACTGTCTTCGCCACCTCTTGGTGCTGGAGTTTGCCATTGTCGGCCTCTATATGATCCTTGTGATTGCCCTCTGCCCCTTGTGCGTCTGTATCTACCTCTTTGGGGCTTGTCAGTGGCTGGAAAGGACCAGTTTTTTGAAGGCCAATTTCTGCTAAAACATGGTGGTTGGACCTGTAAAAAAGCTTTGACAGTTTGCATAGATTTGGCTTTTTCTTCCATTTTCCGTAGTATCTCCTCAGCATTAGTACCAAACAGCACATCCTTTTGTAAAGGAGCATCTAGAAGTTTAGCTTTCACATGATCAGGCAAGTTTTGTTCCCTAAGCCAGGCATGTCTGCGAATGACTGATCCTGTAGCAGCCGCTCTACTTGAGGCCTCTAGGGCATCATAACCACATTGTAAGGTGTGTTTACCCACTTGCTCTGCACTATGCATCATATCCTGTAACTCCTTCAAATCTGGTTGTTCAGGTTGAGACATTTTATTCCTTAATTGTGATAACAGGAACTGTTGATATTTAAGCATATGAAACTGACAATTTAAGGCCCTCATGGCTAGGGTGGCCGAGGTACATACCTTTTTTCCCCACCTTTCTAAAGATCTTGACTCTCTTTCTGCAGGAAGTGGATTCTTGGCAGTGGAGGCCTTCAATCCCTTGGGGCCTTGTGAAATGGTTTCAGGGTCAGCATTATGGCTTTGGTGAGAGTTAGGTACTCTGTAGTACCTATCAGGTTTGACTGGTGCAGGAGGCAGAGAATCCGGGTTAAGGCAAGCCTCCGAATAAACATCATCAAGTATGTCCAAAACAGGGAGTATCGCCAGAGGTCTGTGTTGAGGTAACAAAAGAAATTCCCTAAGTCTTTTCTTGGAATCTGAAAAGTCTTGGCCTTCCCAATGGAAGTGTTCCCTCAAAGTGTGCAAGGTTTCCCCAAAGGAAAAATCCTCAGGAGGAGATACAGAAGGAATGGACTGCTCTGCATCCGAATCCTCAAAAGGGGAGTAAGAGTGTTCCTCTACATCAGAATGTTCTGATAAAATGGATCCCTGATCAGAAGAGGGAGAATCTTCCTCCACTCTGGGTCTCTTGTCTGGAGGGGGTTGAGAACGCCTGATAAGAGTAATTAAATCCTCAGCCATTTTAAGCATCTGTTTTTTAGGCATGGGACCTGGAGATGGGCCCTGTGCAACAGGCCTCTTGGGATGCCTGGCTGCTTTGGATTTAGTAAAGGCCTTAATAGAAAAAGAAGATGAGGGTCTAAAGACACCATGGGTGGAAGTGGACCTGTCCACATTAGTAGGCTCAACATTAGCAAAGGCTTCGGTGGATGTAGTCTGGGAAAGGGCCGAGGTTCCAGCGGTCTCGGGTACAGAGGACACCGCCAAAGGAGTGTCGTCGGTAGTCAGGGACTGCAAAGGCGTCTCGCTGAGAACCGGACCACGTGTAGCCTGTTTTGGCGTGGTGTCGGCGGGGACCGCGGGCCTCGCGTGTCGGTCCTTGTCCTTGCGTTTTTTGGACAAAAAAGTAGTCGGAGTGTCCGACGACATTTTATAATCAAAGGCTTTACCAAAATAGTGTTGGGCGAACTCCGCCCGACGCTTAATAGTGCGTTTATTGAAGGTAGCGCAAAAGCGACAGCCCGAGACATCGTGGTCTGGGCCTAAACAAGGTATGCAGAGGGAATGGAAATCCTTATGCGGTATTTGCTTCCCACAAGAAATACAATTATTAACTTTTTCTGACATCGGTCTGAGGCAAGAAAAGTTTCCCCAATGGGGTACTTAGCTTTAATGAAGACTTAGGTTTCCAATATTTCCGTAATTCAGGAGCTGGCCGACTGGCACTTGCGAACTGCTTCTGCTTCGGGCACCGCGCGGCAAAAAAGACTGAAGAACATGGCGTCGGCTGTGTCTTATATACTCCGGCCTCACTGACGTCAGGAGAGAAAGCGACAGCAACCGACACCGGACCTAGACTTTGGAATTCGGCCGACCGAGGGACCGCCTGATGGCAGAGAATCCATCTGTGATTACTGCAGCTGTATGCACGATGAACATCACTGAGCCACTTGCCTTTTTTTATACTCCACTAGTTCTGTCTGGCTGAGTAGTTAACAAGAAATAAACTAAAGAGTTTTGCCCAAAAAACAGCACCAACACAAGCAAAGATCTCCAATGATATAAAACATGACACATTTATTTAAACAAACTTACTTTTTAAATAAACAGGTTGTGTTTTAGATCATTTTAGATCTTTTCCTGCATTGGTGAGTTTTTTTTTTTTTTTTTTTAACGGTTTACCTGTGGTTTGTTGTCCAGCTCCTTTTATTGTATACAATTTGTACTTTGTGACTGTGTATTTAATTGACATGTGTTTTTTTGGGTAAACCTCATTGTGAGTTTACATTGTGTGACCCGAGGAAGCTGTACTTAACACAGTTTGTGTGTTTGCATTTGACTGGGTTAGAGCACTGATTCAAAAAGACATATTTCAGTCTCACCCAGGTTAACAACTGCAAAAGTATGATATAACTATACTGTACAATAAAGGCGCAGATTCCTTACAACCCTATTGTATGGGTATGGACCAATGTAGGACAGGAATACAATTACATAGTCTGGGTGTGCAGGGAGGCAAGACAATAATTATAAAGCATGGATGCAAACAAAGTATGGAACTGACAGCAAGGAGTGAACAAAAAAAGGAAAGAAGAAAAGGGAGGTTCTGGAGGAAGTGGACTGAGAAAAGGTAAACTGGAGAGCACAGAGACTGTAGGAATAGGGGTAGAGGAGAATGGGTGTGGGCGTAAGAATAGAGAGACTTGAAAGGGCTGAGAGAGTACAGGGTGGATGGTAAGCATAAATATTTGGGGCCTGGGTAGAAATGTGGAGGTTAGCCTACATTAAATTCGAGTAGCAGTGGCACACTCCTACTTTTGAGAGATCCTGTTTTAAGTATTTTCTGAACTGGGGCAGTATATTTGATCTATAACATTTTGGGAGAACTATGTCCCAGAGTTTGGAGGCTACTATTAAGAAGCTGTGGTTGCCGTATTTCCTAGTGGCATAGATGGTAATGATAGCGGGGGCACAATCTGGCAGGGCCTAAGGTTGCAGGTTGTCTAAATTTGAATCTCCCTGCTAGATAGGTGAAGAAGTTCTGATTTATTTTGAATAGTAGGGTGCCCAACAACAGATGCCCTCATCTATGCTGTATTGGGAGCCATTTTTTTTGCTACTGATGTAATAAACTATTTTACTGCAGTTGTTGCTGACAGGTAATTTTTCATTGAGGTTGTGGCAATTATTTTCAGGGCATATTCGAGGTGTACCATAAGTATGCCTTTCCCCATGCCTTGTCTACTAGATGGGGAAAGAAAGTCTGAAAACTTCCAAGCCCAAAGTAGTTTGCTTATATATTGCCTTGGTTTTTGAATGCTGGAGAAAGCATGAGAATGTCCCAAAAATCTGATATGGGCAGTTCATCAATGACTCAGAGTTGCAGAAAATTTGATAGAATAGGTGTGGGCTATAGACACTAAGCCCGTGATAAAAAATATGAACAATGTTTGGGCTCACACTGGGAGTGGATGTGGATGGGGATGGTGTCGAAGGACTTGGCGAGGTCCAGATAGGCTGTGTGGACTGCCTTACCCTCGTCCACAGCTCTGGAGACTGATTCGAAGAAGTCAATCAGATTCAGGAGACAAGATCGGCCCTTCACAAACCCAAACTTGGTGGGGTCCAGTGTTTGAAGGTTGCCAATGTCTTTGTTTATAAGTCCCATGATAATGCGTTCCATGCCCTTGCAGATCAGGCTTGTCAGACTGATGGGGCAGTAGTTCCCGGGTTCCAAGGTGGATCCTCCCTTGTGGAGCGGGATAACTGTAGCTGTGCGCCACTCAATGGGCACGAAGCCTGAGGTGAGGCTATGATTAAACAGGACACTTAGGTGGGGTGCCAGTTCATTTTGTAGTTCATGTAGTACACAGCCTGGGATGTCATCTGGTCCCATGGATGCTGTATTCTTAGCTTTGCAGAGTGCTGATTCTACCTGTGTGGCTGTGATTATCGGAATTTGGCAATCTTTTGGTATTGAGATGGGCCCTTTATGGGGTGAGAGGGGGGTGAAGTTGGCACTAAATCGATCTGCCAGGATATTGGCAATATCCTTGGGATCAGTATATTTAATGCCATTCTGTTGTAGCTCAGAGCAGATCTGAGCATTGCCATTTAGATTCTTGACATAACTATAGAATGCCTTGTGGTTGTCTTTGGAATCTTTGACAATTTTATTTTCGTAACTAGCTTTTGAAGATTTTATGAGGGATCTCAGCTTCTTACTGAGGCTGGTGAGGGAGTTTTTTGCATCCTGGGATTTTCCTCTTTTCTGCAACAATTTCTTCCTTTTGTTGTATAGTTTGTTTATAGCAGCGGACCACCAGATTGGCTTCCTTTTTTGGAGAAGATCATCTTGGTTCTATGATGGCACGATTCAAGCACGAGTGGATGTGCTTGTACAGTTTCTTAGTGTAGGATTCTGCAGTCGAACTTCCAGATCCCGTCTGCGTGGGTGTTGTGAAGTTTGTCACTTCTGACTTCAGTAGCATGAAGTTGGCTTTGGAGAAGTTTTTTAAGGAGGTTTCCTTACTGGGGGGTGGGGGTGGGATGTGGATGTCAAGGGTGATTTGCTTATGGTCAGACCTGACCAATGAGGGGGTGACCACTGGTGTGGAGCATCTGTCTCCCATGTTGGTAATGACCAGGTCTAGGATATTGGAGCCCCTGGTGGGACAATGGATTAGTTGATCCAGGGCGTTGGAATTTATAAATTCCAAGAACCGTTGGGAAAAGGAGTTGGTACCAAAGTAGTTTTCCCAATTAATGGCAGGGTAGTTGAAATCACCCAGTATTAGGGTGTTTGGTTGTATCTTAATATTTTCCAGTATGTTTAGGAAAGTGCAGTGAGAATCTTGGGGTATGGTGGGGGATCAGTAGCAGGCTACAATTTGGATTGCAGTCTTACCTAGTGTTAGCTGCACCTGGAGAATTTCAGATGCATTGTGTTGGGCAACTAGCCTGGAGGTGTGAATATCCTTGGTGAATATGGACACTCCTCCACCTTTAGTGTTTCGGTCTTGGTTTTGTGGCCGAAAAGTGTGGTAAGAATTGTAGCCTGGTATTGCAGGGGTGCTCCCTGGAGCCTTGAATCAGGTCTCAGTCACTGCACAGATATCAATGTTCTCCATTTTTAGGAGTGCCCCGAGAGAGTGCATTTTGAGATTTAGACTTCTAGCATTGAGTAGCATTACCTTCAGATTTTGCATGCTTGTATCTGTTATGGTGGTAGTTTTATCCTTTGAACCTTGCCTAAAAAAGGCACTATAGGGGTGGCAAGAGCTTTAGCCAGTAACCTGAATCCCAGGGGTGACAGGTACAGACCATCTCTGGCAAAGCATCGTGGTTTGTCGATCATGTCTTCCCAGGCAGACAAATACTGGATCCCCTTTGTATGACAGCAGAAGCTTAGCCAATTGTTGAAGTCAATCATTATGTCCTTATACTGTGGTATCATTCTGGGCGAAGGCAGGATGCTACTCAAGGCTAGGGTCATACCTGCCTGGGTCACATGATCCAAGAGCTCTTCCAAGTCTCTTTTCATGTAGTCCAGGGAGGTACGGCTCAAGTCATTCAACTCCAGCATGGACAATGACAGAGTCGTATTTGTACTTGTTGTGGAGTGACTTGAGTGCATGTGTTATGTGGCGGATCCTGGCACCCGACAGGCAGCTGACTGTAATTTTCTCCTTGTTCAGCCTGGTGAGTGGGACATCAGTGTGCCTGACTATAGAGTCACCTATGACTAAAGTGTTGGGTACCTTGTCTTGCCTTAGGGGCTGTTGTTGGGTGGCACACTGGTGTTGTGAGCTATGTGTCACTTTGGTTGTGACTGGTGTTTGCTTGCGTTTCGGCTTCGGAGGTCCTTGCTGCTTGGGCAGGTTAATGTTAAGGGCCTCCGCATATGTGGATTTAGTGTTGCTATGTGTGGGTGCTGATGGTGTGGGTTTTGAAGGGCTATGAGTTGCTAGAGGTGTAATGCATGTGTTAGCCTTCTCCTCTTGACTGTCTAGCACAATCTTGACCGGAGAGAGCTTTGCTTCCAGTTTGGCTATGTAAGTGCATCTCTCGCAGGTTGTACTGTTGGGTGGTAGGAGGAGAGGATTGTCTGTGTACATGAGGCAGTTGCCGCATTGCCCCAGTATGCCCAGATTCACCAGGTGGACAGGAGAAATCACCGGAAGCTGACCCTTAGACATGCCTGTTAGGTGCTTTTTTTTGTAACGTTTAAGAGCTGTTTTCCCTTACCTTTGCAAGGTACTTTGCAATTGTAGGCTGTTTAGTGCCTACGATTTATTTCTCCTTACTGACAAGGAGAGCTGAGTGCTTGTATCAGTTTCAAGCTTCCTATCGCTTTCCAGCAGGTTCTAGAGCAAGTGCTAGTCACAGAGGTTCAGATTTTAGTGCTACTACTGAGAAAAAAGCTAGTTTTAAGGGAAAATTTGAAGAGCAGACTTTCTGGCACCTGGAATAGTTTAACTGTAGCCTCGTAGTGCTGCACGATGTGAAAAATGTGCAAACACACGCGTGTTTAAGCCAGAAAGTTAAAAGGGATAGAAATCAGCCCAAAAAGGCTAATAAAATGACAACTTCAGAGCTGGAAACCACTCCTCCAGCGCTAGACAGGCAGTACAATGCTCACCAGTCCCACTGCTAGGCAGTAGGGCTTCCCTCTACCACAGCAAGGTCTGGATAGCTCTGAGCACAGAAAATAAAGTGCTGAGACAAGCAAAGCCTGGGATATGGACTGGCTAGAAAAGGTGGGAAACGAGCAAACAAGATAGTATATATATATATATATATATATATATATATATATATATATTTTTTTTTTTTTTTTTGAAACAGGCTAAACAATGCAATGATACAGTAAATAAACACAGAAAAGGCTAACACACTTGAGTGTGCAGTCCTAAACAGTAAATGCAATTAAAACTCTACAAAATTAGCAATTTAAAACTTTTTAAATGAAGCAAGGCAAGTGCACAACTGAAAAACGATTTAAGAGGCAGTAACACAGCAGAATAAGTAGCTAGTCTACATATACAGAGAAGTCTATATATACAGAAAAGCAGCAAAAACACACAAACACTTCAGATGCAGTGCAACCTACGGCACTTGAATTGTAGCAATATTAAGGCAATTACACAGGGGCAGCTCGTGGCGTCGGGCTGCCGGACTGCAGCCCCCTCAAATTAAAAAAAGAAAACAAAACAAAAAAGAAAACAAAAAAAAAATTATTTTTTTAAATTTCGCGGACTTCGCGCATGCGCAGTAGCCCCGACTACCGTCGGTCTATGCGCATGCATAAGGCAGTACGGCAGGACCCATAGAGGGATGCAAGGAGACGTCTGTGCACTTTTAAAGTGCACAGACATGCTGGGAGGATATATCGCATCCGGACTGCAACAGCAACAGCCAGAACAGTCTCAGGAGGGAGCTTGGGATCTCGTCGTCGGGAAGGAGCTTTACTGGGATCTCGCGGGTCTTTGTGAGTATTGCGCGGGCAGGATATGGTATGGAGAACAGACAGGTAAGTGTATGGTGCATTTTACTTTATGTGTTGGTGCTTTTAACTGGAGTTGTGTATGTGTTAGCTGGTGCTTGTTGTAACTTGAGTTGTGTATGTGTTAGCTGGTGCTTGTTGTAACTTGAGTTGTGTATGTGTTAGCTGGTGCTTGTAACTGGAGGGGTGTGTGTGTGTGTGTGTGTGTGTGTGTGTGTGTGTGTGTGTGTGTGTGTGTGTGTGTGTGTGTGTGTGTGTGTGTGTGTGTGTGTGTGTGTGTGTGTGTGTGAAAATGCCCCAGGTGCTCATGGTGGTGTGGTAGGGAATACCTCAGGCTTGAACCCTGTACCCTGTATGCAGGTGTTAAAGACTTGAGTTCCCTACCCACCACCTTTTGTAAAAAATTGCAGATTTTTTGCCTCATATTTGATCTGATCTGTTCCTCATAATATCTGTGGTTTGTAAATGTTGCAATGCTTGATATTTGATGGTGTAGTAGTAGCATTGTTGCCTCACAGCTGCAGGTTCTCAGGTTTGATTCTTGGCTGGGGTTCCTTCTTTGTGGGGTCCGTATCTTCTCCCTGTGTTTGTGTGGGTTTGCTTTTGTGTCCTCCCATGTTACAAAGACATGTCTGCATTATTTCTTCCTGGGCCTCTGCTGAAATTTTTTTTTTGTTCCAAGTCAGACTGTCCTGATTAACAAATGTTAAATAAAATTGACAGGCATTTGAATTTCAGACTTCAGGTTTCTGAATGTTTAATTCCTTGCAGATTTGATGGTGCAGTGGTAGTATTGTTGCCTCACAGCTATAGGTTTTCTGGTTTGATTCTTGGTTGGGGTGGCTTCTGTGTGGAGTCTGCATCTCCTCCCTGTGTTTGTGTGGATTTGCTCTGGTGCCCTGCCATTTTACAAAGACGTGTCTGCAGTATTAATTCCTGCGTCTATGCTGAAAATTGTTTTTGTTCTGTCCGCAGTAAAATTGACTGGCATTTGAATTTCAGACTTCAGGTTTCTGAATGTTTAATTCCTTGCAGATTTGATGGTGCAGTGGTAGTATTGTTGCCTCACAGCTATAGGTTTTCTGGTTTGATTCTTGGTTGGGGTGGCTTCTGTGTGGAGTCTGCATCTCCTCCCTGTCTTTGTGTGGATTTGCTCTGGTGCCCTGCCATTTTACAAAGACATGTCTGCAGTATTAATCCCTGCGTCTCTGCTGAAAATTGTTTTGTTCTGTCCGCAGTAAAATTGACCGGCATTTGAATTTCAGACTTCAGGTTTCTGAATGTTTAATTCCTTGCAGATTTGATGGTGCAGTGGTAGTATTGTTGCCTCACAGCTATAGGTTTTCTGGTTTGATTCTTGGTTGGGGTGGCTTCTGTGTGGAGTCTGCATCTCCTCCCTGTGTTTGTGTGGATTTGCTCTGGTGCCCTGCCATTTTACAAAGACGTGTCTGCAGTATTAATCCCTCGTCTCTGCTGAAAATTGTTTTGTTCTGTCCGCAGTAAAATTGACCGGCATTTGAATTTCAAACTTCATGTTCTTCAGAATACATAGTAGCACAACCTTTTTTCTAGCAATTTTCTAAGTTTATAAGATGAATATTTTAAATTTGTCCCTATTTTTGGGACTGTATTCCCCATTATTGGCTTCGTCCAGGTTTTTGTGCTAAGGTTGACAGCTATGGCAAGAACTGAATTCACTGAATATGGACTGTAGAATTGTGCATATTTACTGATAAAGGTGCACTGTAGAATTGTGCATATTTACTGATAATGGTGGACTGTAGAATTGTGCATATTTACTAATAATGGTGGACTGTGGAATTGTGCATATTTACTAATAATGGTGGGCTGTAGAATTGTGTATATTTACTAATAATGGTGGACTGTGGAAGTCTGAGTAGACTTTTTATGTTAAATGTTCTCAACTGGGCAGTTTTGCCATTATGGGTGCATATGTTTTGTTTCATTGCTTACTGGAAAAATGTTCAAAACAAATTTAAAACACCCTCTAACAAGTGTACTGTATTGTACAAGGAATATAATTTTAGTACAATGAGGAAGGTGTATCAAAGAGCACATGTATGTTTCATATGCAAGGGGCCTATGATTCAAAACAGCCCAAAATTAATCTTTATCTGCCACTGGCAAAATGTATTTTCTTTGAATGTGGGTTTCAATGCTGTTTCAATGAATGTGAGTTTCAAGGGCAGAGAAGTTTTAATGCTAAGTTTTCATTGTGAGACTGCATTGCTTTGTTTAACAGATGACTTAATGTTTGTGCTGTAAAATACAAAATAAAACTTTCAAATGAAGTCCAATCATTGAAGTAAAGCAGTATGCACATTAGTGTTTATGGTAAATGGAGTGAAATAGCCAAGTAATGGTTAATTGGAATGGCTGCAGAGGCTCCAGTTCAACCATTATTTTGTCGGGGGGGGGGGGGGCAGCAAACTCCAGATTTTCAAAGAATGAATAGATTTTTGCTTCTTATTTTTGGTTTGTTGTTCATAAAATTTGTAGTTTTAATTCCTAAATGATTTGCCAGAAGTCACTAAATAATAAGTTTCAGACTTCATAACCTTCATAAAAATGCATGTTAAAGTAAGAGCCGTTCTATCAACTGTCTCAATTTATACAAGAGCAATTTTTAGTACTGTTTATATGTGCCCCCAATATATTTGGCCTTGTTCAGATTTACTGCATTAACAGGTTGAGAGGTACATGCAAATAAATTGCTTTATAGAATTAGGCATAGCCAACCTCTCAACTGTCGCCAATTTTTGGCTCAAAATGTTGCTCTTCCCCCTAATAATCCCACCGCAAAATAGCAATTTTGGAAGAAAACATAGAGGGTTTACAATTAAGAAATAACTGTAATAATCAAAGTTATAGATTACTTGAAATGCATGTAGATTCTTTTATTTTGTCAGCTGCTCAAGGTAGCAGTACTAATATTAAAGTGTCCCTTCTTTGACAGGTAGCAGCTGTATTGTGTGTCTATTTTATATTTTTGCATCACATTTTTGGTCCATTTTTCATAAAATTGTGTTTTTTGGCAAATTAGTGACAAATCACTAAAGACTGAAGTTAGAAAATGACAGACATTTGAGTTTCAGATTTTATACCCTTCAGAAAATTCATACTAATGCAAGACCTATTCTATTATCTTTCTAAGTTTATTAGAGCAATATTTAAAAATTGTCCTTATTGTTGTGCCTTTGTCCCACTTCTGTGTATGGCTTTGTCCAGATTTCTTGCTCTTGAGGTTGAGAGGTATGACAAATGTGTCAGGGCCATCACAGTCAGCCAGAGAGATTTCAAATTGTGACATGCTTGTTGCACCCACTCCCCATGTAGTGACTCTGGATGTGTCCAAGCAAGGCAAGGAGTAGTTGTATCTACCTTGGATGGGGAGGACACACTGCATAAGTACTACAGTGGCTTTTCATCTGTCCTTGATTTTGCAGAATGGTCTGGTTTCTGTCATATTTTTGCACTGTTGATTTATGCTTATTACTCAGATTTATGCTTATTACTCAAAGTGCCTGTTGCTCTGTGTTTAAGTAGCAATGCTTTAATGACCATAAGGTAAGCTTGTCTGACATCATAAGATGCAAGTAAGCTTTAATAAGCATACTGTTAAAGAATTGCCAACATTGAAAGCCTTTCTGTTGTTGCCATGCAGAGAATACTTGACTAGATAATGTATAAGCCTTGGGTATAAAAGGACAGGATTCCATTATTTTAAAAAGCTCATTACACTTGTTGGAGACTTCCAGTCATCTCTACAGACTTTACCCGTAAACTAAACAGAATGCCAATCATGTGTGGCCCATAACCTGTACAGTAATCCTTTAAGCAATGTATCTTGAGCTTGTTTCTTGTTTGCTTTTCATTTTTTACTTTTATCATGTTTTCCCCATGAAACAAGTCAATGGCCTTGGTGACTGTTTCAAAGAAATCAACCAGGTTTAAGAGGCAGGATCTGCCCTTAACAAAGCCGAACTGGGTAGGCTCCAGTGTCTGTAGGTCCCCAATATCTTTATTTATGAGGTCCACGATGATCCTTTCCATGGCTTTGCAGACCAAGCTAGTCAGGCTTATGGGGCGATAGTTTCCAGGATCCGTTGAGGCACCACCTTTGTGGAGAGGGACCACTGTTGCTGTATGCCACTCTTTGGGTACACATCCTGTAGTAAGGCTGAGCTTGAACAGTAGTTTTATGTTTGGGTTTAGTTCTTCTTGGAGTTCATGTAGGATGCAGCCCGGGACACCGTCTGGTCCCATTGATGCTGTGTTTTTTGCTTTGGAGAGGGCGGCTCTTAACTGAGCATCTGACATGTCAGGGGGGCAGCACTCTGCTGGGACAGATATTTGCCCTTTTGGTGGGGAAGAGGGGGAGAAGTTTGCACTGAACCTGTCAGCTAGGATGTTGGCAATGTCTGTGGGTTCGGTGTACTTTTTGTCATTTTGGACTAATTCTGAGAATATCTGGGAATTCCCACCCAGGTTGGTAACATAACTAAAGAAAGCCTTGTGATTATCCTTAGTGTCCTGTGCAATTTTTCTCTCGAAGCTGGCCTTAGACGATTTTATGATTGCCCGTAGTTTTTTGCTAATACTGATCAGAGATGTCTTCCCTTTTTGGGATTTTGCTCTATCATGTAGTAGCTTCCTCCTTCTATTGTATAGTTTGTTTATGGTTGAGGTCCACCAGACAGGACGCCTAACTTTGGAGGATTGGATCTTGGTTTTATTTGGGATTGCATGATCCATGCATTCCTGAAGGTGTTCATAGAATGCGTTTATAAAGGATTCTGCGGTCTGGGCTGTATTTTCCACAGGCTTTGAAGGATTCCACCTCGGTTTTGAGGAGTGTGAAATTTGCTTTAGAGAAGTTTTTCACTGTGGTTTTCTGGGCAGGGGCTGGGGTCGGGATGTGAATATCTTGTGAGATTGGTTTATGGTTTGATCTTACCAGTGAGGGATACACTTCTGGTCTGGAGCATAGAGTCCCCATGTTGGTGATGATCAGGTCTAGTATGTTTTCCCCTCTTGTGGGAGTTGCAACAAGTTGTTCCATAGCATTTGAGTTGATAAATTCTAGGAACCTTCGGGATAGGGTGTTGGAGCTAGAGTAATGCTCCCAGTCTATGTTAGGGTAGTTGAAGTCGCCCAATATAATGGTGTTTGGAGAGACCTTCATATTTTCCAGTGTTCTCAGGAAGGCCGAGTGGGGTTCCTGGGTTTGGGAGGGTTGTCTGTAGCAGGCTATAAACTGGAAGGCAGTTTTACCCACTGTTAGTTGCACATGGATAGTCTCTGATGCTTCGTGCTGTGCCACCAACCTGGAAGTGTGGGTATCTTTGACGAATATTGATACTCCCCCTCCTTTTGTGGTTCGGTCCAAGTTTTGGGGCCGAAAAACATGGTATGAGGTATAACCTGGTAGAGCTGAGGTGCTCTCGGGAGCCTTAAACCAGGATGTTCTTCATCTCACATTGCTGCAGTCCTTACACTTGGGTAGTCCGCTGTCCTCGGTCGGCCCGAATATCAAAGTATAAGGCTGACGTCGGTCAGGGCGCATTTGACTGACATCAGGACGTCAGGGTACAAATGCGCATGACCAACGTCATATCCTCAGTCTTTTTTGCCGCATGGTCCGATGCAGAAGCAGCATTGCAAGTGCCGGTTGGCGTTCTGAGATTTTTCGATTTAGAAGTTTCAGACCGAGTTCAAAGTTGGCTAAGTACCCCGTTGGGGAATATTTTAGTTTTTTCTTACCCCAGTCATTTACCGGATGTCAGAAAAAGTCAATAATTGCATTTCTTGTGGGAAACAGATACCGCATAGAGATTATCATACTTTGTGTATTCCTTGCTTAGGGCCTGAGCACGACGTTGTTGGCTGCCGCTCTTGTGCTAGATTTAATAAATGCACTATAAAGAGAAGGTTGGATTGTGCAAGGTTAGTCTTTGGGAAGCGGTGCAACTATAAAATGCCGTCGGATGCTCCGACGCCCGCTTCTTCGAAGAAGCGCAAGGACAAGGCAGTTAAGCCTAGGCTAGAAGAACCGTCTGTACCGGACGCCGGTTCTTTAGAGGTGTCGGTGGAGCCGGTGGCTCCACCGGAGGTTTCTTTGTGTTCCCAGGGTGAGACCTTATTATTGCAAGATGTGGCCTCTCAGGAGACAAGTCAGGCTGAGGGGGCTTCTAAGGTTACTTTACTCCCCTCCCTTCCTAAGGTGGCTAGGCCCTCTCCTTCTGTTTCAAAGGCTTCTCCCAGGGGCAGGCCAGGTTTGGCTTCAGTTGGTGTTACCCCTAGCTCTTCAGGTACTGTGCCCAAGAAGCATATGCTTAAAATGGCAGAAGATTTGATTACTTTAATTAGGGGTTCTATGCCCCCTCCTGATAAGAGACCTAGGGTGGAGCCTGAGCTGGGGGGTTTTGAGCAGGCTTCAGATATTTCAGAGTCTTCGGCTGAAGACTTGCAGGAGTACTCTCCTTATTCCGATTCTGATGTGGATGATTCTACTCCTTCTGCTACTCCTCCTGAGGATTTTTCTTTTTCAGAAACTCTTCATGCCATGAGGGAGCATTTTAAGTGGGAAGGTCAGGACTTCTCTGATTCCAGGAAAAGGCTTAGGGAATTTCTGTTTTTACCCCAGCATAGGCCTTTGGCTATACCTCCTGTTTTGGATGTAGTGGAAGATGTTTTTACAGAGGCTTTTCTTAATCCTGATTCTTTGCCTCCTGCTCCTGTTAAGCCAGATAGATATTACAGGGTGCCTGAAGCTCATAAGTATCTTTTTAAGAGTCCTAGGGCAGACCCAGAAACTGTTAGCCAGGGGCCTAAAGGTGTTAAGGCTTCTGTTGTTAAAAATCCGGTTCCTGCAGACAAGGAGGCTAGGGCCTTGCTATGAGGGCTCTGAATTGCCAGTTTCACATGTTGAAATATCAAAACTATCTCCTTTCACAATTGAAGTCTAAGGATTGATGCTCTGGCAGTAGGTATTGATTGTAAAGAGTTGCAAGATTTAGTGCATGTTTCTGAACAGGTGGGTAAGCATTCTTTGCAATGTGGTTTTGATGCTGTACAGGCCTCATCTAGGGTGGCTGCCACTGGGTCAGTTCTTCGCAGGCACGCCTGGCTGAGGGATCAGAATTTGTCTGAACATCTTAAAACAAGGATTTTAGATGCTCCTTTACAATCTGACGTGTTGTTTGGTCCTCCTGTTGAGACAGTTTTAAAGAAAATGGAAGACAAGGCTAAGTCTATGCAGACTGTTAAAGATTTTTTTCAGGTCCAGCCTCCAAAGTTTAGTAGAAATTGGCCTACTAAGGGGTGGACGTATCCTTCTTATGATTCCCAGTCTAGGGGTACATCTAGACGTGGTAAGGGCAGAGCTCAGGGCTCTTTCAGGCCTAGAACAGGGAGTTCTCCTGCACAGGCTTCGGGTGAGGGCAGGGGTCAGTCCTTTCGTAAGCAGACCCAATGACCTACCTTTTCAGCTGCCAGAGCCTGCTCGTCTGGCAGCACCTTTGGGAGGAAGGTTGGCGCTTTTCAAAGAAAATTGGAGTTTAATTACCCAGGACAGATGGGTATCGGATATCATACACCACGGCTACAGGTTTTATTTCCATACCTTGCCTCCTTTCAAAGGCATGCCAGACGTTCCTCCTCAACAAAGGATAGAGGCTCACAAACAGGTTTCTCTGTTGCTCCAACTAGGGGCCATACAGCCGGTTCCTCTGCCAGGAGTGGGCCTAGGATTTTATTCTCGCCTGTTCCTAGTACCAAAGAAGGGGAACACGTGGAGACCAATTTTGGATTTATCTATCCTCAACACTTATCTGGACATTCCCAAGTTCAAAATGTTGACGTTAGAGCAGCTTTTACCTCTGCTGGGCAAAGATCATTGGATGGTAACTTTGGATCTCAAGGAGGCTTACCTTCATGTTCCTATCAGACTAAGTTGCAGAAAGTATCTGCGTTTTCGAGCTGGGACTTCTCACTATCAGTTCTCTGCATTGCCCTTTGGCTTATCTACTGCGCCCAGAGTGTTCACGAAAGTTCTGGCTCCAGTGATAGCTTTCTTCAGACTAAAAGGAATACAGATATATCCTTATTTGGACGACTGCCTAATTCTGGCTCAAGGAAGGGAACAGCTTCTTCATCATTTGGAATATGTGATAGCAGTGCTAAGATGCCTAGGGTATTCTGTGAACGAAATAAAGTCCAGTCTAGTACCCTCTCAAGACATGTGCTTTCTGGGTGTGAGACTGAATACAGCATCCCAGATGGCCTTTTTAACCCCGGACAAACAAAAGAGTCTATCCCTTTACTTCCATCAACTATCTCATCAGTCCGGGCTGACTGCAAGGACAGTCCTTCAAGCCTTAGGGTTCATGGCATCTTGTATTCTGGTGCTTCCCAATGCCAAACTGCATATGAGGAAGCTACAATGGTATCTCAAAAATGTATGGACACAGCACTGCCAGGATCTGGACACTGTCATTCAAATAATACCTTGCATTCAAAAGGAATTTTTGTGGTGAGCTCAGGAATGTCACCTAAACAAGGGACTCTCTGTGACCCGGCCAGAGGCGAGTCAGATTTTAACGACAGATGCCTCAGACAAAGCTTGGGGAGCTCATCTAAATGGAAAGTGGATACAAAACAAGTGGCCTGTCAGACTACAACATCTACATATCAACATGAAGGAGATGTTAGCAGTCCAGTTTGCGTTAATAGCTTTCCAGGAATTACTTCTTCCAGGACAGGTGTTGATTCTAACAGACAACACAACTGTCATGTGGTACATCAACAAGCAAGGGGGAACTCATTCTTATCCTCTATGCAGGCAAGCAATGATTTTGTGGGAGACTGCTCTCAGTTTACAACTCAATCTTCAGGCAAGGTTTCTGCCAGGAGCACAGAACTACTTAGCAGATGTGTTGAGCAGACGAATTATGGATCCCCACGAATGGAAATTGGATCCTCATGTGTTTCAGAAATTGACAGTGTCATGGGGAACTCCAGACATAGATCTGTTCGCTTCTCCACTAAACCATCAGCTGCCAAAGTTTTGCACAAAAAGGTTTCATCCCACAGCTTGGAAAGTGGATGCTCTTTCTTTCAATTGGAGCAATCTTCATGTGTATGCCTTTCCACCTCTGCCTCTCCTCCTAAAGGTACTTCTAAAGGTCAGACAGGACAAGCCAAGGATGATTTTAATAGCTCCAGATTGGCCTCGACAGCACTGGTACCCATTACTGAGAAGTCTGGTATGGAAGCCTCCATGGCCTTTGCCTTCGGTTCCACACCTGTTGTCACAGGAGGACAGCCATTTGCTCAATGTCAAACTTCACTCTCTTCACCTGACAGCCTGGCATATTCTGTTTTGAACCATAGAGGGTCTCAACTTCCACAACAAGTTTTGAATGTGATTTTGGAAGCTAGAAGGCCTAGCACAAGGAAAGTGTACACAGATAAATGGAAGAGATTTTTATTTTGGAGTGCAGCAAAAGATTTTGATGTTTCTGAGCCTAATTTGAGTGTGGCTCTTCAATATCTTACTGAGTTACTAGACAAAGGTTTGTCTTTCTCTTCTATTAAAGTTCATGCTGCAGCAATTTCTGCTCACTATGATTGCGACCCACCATTGTTTTCTCATCCTTTGTTCAAGCAATTTCTTAGAGGGCAAAGAATATAAGACCCCCGAAGAGCTCCTACTCCTGCTTGGGATCTCAATTTTGTGTTGGAGAAACTCACTCTACAACCTTTTGAGCCTGCAGCTACTTCTGAGTTGAAATATTTATCATGGAAGACTGCTTTTCTGTTGGCCATTACCTCTGCAAGAAGGGTTTCTGAATTACAGGCCCTCATGGCGGTTGAGCCTTTCTTGATTTTCCATAAGGATAGGGTATCATTACGTACTAATCCTTCCTTTATGCCTAAGGTGGTTTCTAGTGTGGCTTTAAACCAAACTATTCATTTGCCTACTTTTTATGCAAATCCCCAAAATAAAGGGGAAAAGATTTTGCACACTTTAGATGTTCACAGGCAGTTGCGTTATTATTTGGACAGAACTAAAGGGTTCAGGCAGTCTCAGCAGTTGTTTGTTTCTTTTGCTTTGAGTTCTCAGGGCAAGCCTGTGTCAAAACAAACTATTTCTAAGTGGATTAGGTTTTGCATTGCTTTCTGTTATTCCCATCATGGCAAGGAGATTCCAGCTGGGATTAGGCCTCATTCCACTAGGGCTACTGCCACTTCAACAGCTTTTTGAGGGGAGTGGCAACCAAGGATATTTTGGAGGCAGCTACTTGGAGTTCTGTGCATACTTTCTCTAGGCATTATCACCTGCCACTTTACTCTAAATCCAGGGCTGGTTTTGCCACTGCTGTTTTGCAGGGCATTTTGGCAGCTCCTGCTTCCTTGTAGTTAGCCATCCTCCCTTACCTCTGCTTTGGGATTCTACCCAAGTGTAAGGACTGCAGCAATGTGAGATGAAGAACATAGTACAGTTTTGTACCTACCATAAATGTAGATGTTCGAAGATCCACATTGCTGCAGTCCAATTTACCCTCCCTCCTTCCCCTCTGTAGTTTGAGGTGGTTGTGTGGGTTGGGTTGTACATTTTGTGTATATTGTATATGTTGTACATATAGTTAGTGCAAGGTTGGTTGGTTGGTTGTTTGCTATCTTTTGGTTTTGACCTTTATTTTTTTTGGGTCTTCTGACATCTGGGGCAAGAAAAGACTGAGGATATGACGTTGGTCATGCGCATTTGTACCCTGACGTCCTGATGTCAGTCAAATGCGCCCTGACCGACGTCAGCCTTATACTTTGATATTCGGGCCGACCGAGGACAGCGGACTACCCAAGTGTAAGGACTGCAGCAATGTGGATCTTCGAACATCTACATTTATGGTAGGTACAAAACTGTACTTTTCTGTTACTGCACAGATATCAATGTTCTCCATGCTAAGGAGAGTTTTGAGTGCGTGCATCTTGAGGTTTAGACTTCTGTCATTGAGTAGCATTACTCTTATTTTCTTATCCCTTGTGATACCTATGGAAGTGGGTTTGTCTTTTGAGCCTTGCCTAAAAAAGACACTATGGGGGTGGCAAGAGCCTTTGCCAATATCCGAAAGCCCAGGGGTGACAGGTGCAAGCCGTCCCTAGCGAAGCATCGTGGCTTGTCGAGCATGTCATCCCAGGCAGACAGGCATTGGATCCCCTTTGAATGACACCAATACTTAAGCCAATTGTTGAAATTGATCATCTTGTCTTCATATTGTGGCATCATTCTTGGTGAGGGTAAGATGCTACTCAAGGTCAGGGTCATACCGGCATAAGCTACATGCTCAGAGAGCTCCTCTATGTCTCTTTTCATGCAGTCCAGGGAGGTACGTCTCAGGTCATTCACACCAGCATGGACAATGAGTCATATTTGTACTTGCCTTGGAGTGACCTGAGTGCTTGTGTTATGTGGCGGATCCTAGTGCCCGACAGGCAGCTCACCGTGACCTTCTCCTTGTTCAGCCTGGTGAGCGGGGCGTCAGTGTGCCTGACGATAGAGTCGCCTATTACAAGTGTATCAGGTGTGTTGTTTAGCCTTAAGGGCTGTGACTGTTTGGCACACTGGCTTTGTGAGCTATGTGTTGCACGTGTTTTGTTTTGGGGTAGCGGTTGCTTGGGTGTCTGCTTTGGAGGTCTCTGCTGCTTAGGCAGATTTTTATTTAGAGCCTCCGAGTATGTTTTTGTGTGTTTATGTGTTTGGTTTGCTGTCGTGGTAGGTCTATGTGAGACTGGAATTGTAGTGAGTGTGGTTTCCTCCTCCTCCTGACTGGTTACGCCAGTACTGAGTTGAGAGAGCTTAGCCTCCAGTTTGGCTATATGGTTGCATCTCTCACGTGTTGGAACTTGTTGGGAGGAGGAGAGGGTTGTCTGTGTACATGAGGCAGTTGTAACATTGCCTCAATATTCCCAGATTCACCAGCTGGACCGGAGAGGAGATTGACAACTGACCTTTGGACATGCTAGGATAGTATTGGGAATTCCTTTATAATTGAAAAAAGGGCCAATGGGGAACAAAGTACTCAAGGGGAGTTTGTAAGGGTGTAGTGCTTTTAATTTTTTAGTGCTAACTTATATAATTGCTTTAGTGAGCAAATGCCAGGCTTTAGAGTAGGAATAGGGTGTTTATTATGAGAACTAGATCAGTTCTAAGGGAAAAAGTGAAGAGCAGATATTGTGAAGCCGAGAATGGTTTAAACCCAATTAAGTGGCGCTGCCTGATGCTGCGCTATGCGCAAAATCGCGCAAAGCCGAGCTAAAGCGGGTTCTATACAGGGGGACTTGAAAGAGCTAGAAATTGGCCCAAAACGGCCAATAGACTACCAGATTCTTGTGCTGGGAACACTCCTCCAGGGATAGATAGGCTGCTCTAAGCTCCCCACTGCCACTGGTGAACAAAGAAGCCTCCCTTTATCCAAGAAAGGAAATGGGCAACACAGGAACTTTCCAAAAGTCCAGAATACAGCAAAGCCTGTATTTGGACTACTCTAGGTCCTGAAAGATGGGAAACAAGGATATTTTTTTTTTTTGCAACAAACAGCAGAAAAATGCAATAAATATGTAACACAGGCTAGTGCACTTGAGTGTGTAGCCTCAACAGGTAAATGCAACAAACAGGACAAACTTTAAATTACAAGTGCAAAAGCGCGCTAAAGCTGGCTTTAAAGCAGGGGGTTAGAAAGAGATAAGAAATGGCCCAAAACGGCCAATAAGCTACAGGTCACTGGGCTGGAACCACTCCTCAAGGGACAGATAGGCTGCTCAGAGCTCCCCACTCTCATTGGTGAATAAAGAAGCTTCCTCCTATCCAAATAAGGATATGGGCAACACAGGAACTTTGACACAGCCCAGAGATCAGCAATACCTGAAGACTGAACTATTCTAGTTCAGTAAAGGCGGGAAACAAGGATTTTTTTTTTTTTTTTTTTTTTACAAAGTAGCAGAAATTAGGTACAGAAACACAGTAAATGCTTTAATTCGGCTAGCACACTTGAGTGTGTAGCCTACCAGTTAAACTAAGCAAAAACAAACTTTAAAAGTGCAGAAAAAAATCAGAAATATGGGCAGGAATGCAATAAAACAACTTTGCAGAGCTTATTTAGTTAAAGAAACAGAGAAGTCTATATATACAGAAAAGCAGCTAAAACACACAAACACTTCAGATGCAGTGCAACCTAGAGCACTTGAGTTGTAGCAATATTAAGGCAATTACAGTTATAATAAATACTCTGAAATATACTCTATATTTCCAAAATGTTTGAGAAGCACAGTCCACAAGGAGGTTCAGGCAAAAAAAAAAAAAAAGTTTTTTTTTTTTTTTTTTTTTTGAAAGGGAAAAAGGAAAAACAGAAGGCCTTATCAAATGTTCTCTCTGTACTAGGTAGAATGAGCTAATGACACTAGACTGGGAGGAGTGTCACAGATCAGATTTAGAGTAGGGGCGGGCAACTGCAGACAAATCAGCTACTTGTGCAGATTAGTTAATAGCAATAAAATACACTCGAAGACTAAAAAGCAGACAATAAAAGTGCTATATATTAATTGTTAAAAACAATAATCTGTATAAATAATCGAAAAAAAAACCAGGATACTTATATATCTCAGCTGACAGCTGCGGTCAATAAGAAGTTACGTACTCACCATAACGTTCCATCTGAGTAGGTAGCTTCATTTGTCTGCAACCTGTGGGTCTTGGATCCGATATCGGATCCGAGCTGGCAACTTGTTTCAAGTTAATGGATCCGAGCTCCTAGCTCGTCCCCTCACCCATAATCCCCTGCTAACCCTCCATGACCTCAGATCGAGTTTGCCCCTCAATATATATCCAAAAATGGGTATCCAACTAAAAATAGATCCGAAGAAGGCCAGGGGGAAGGAGGGGGGATGGTTGCAGACAAATGAAGCTACCTACTCAGATGGAACGTTATGGTGAGTACATAACTTTTTAATCTGAAGTAGGGAGTTCATTTGTCAGCAACCTGTGGGACAGAGTCCCCAGCTACCTGAACCTTGGGTGGCCATCATGGAAGGATATTGCGAAGCACCGCAGAGCCAAAGGATGCTCTCCCTCTAGAAATCACGTCCAGTTTGTAGTGGTTAATAAAGGTATGAGATGAAGCCCAAGTGGCTGCCGAACGAATATCATCCAATGGAACTCTAGACTTGAAGGCCGCAGAAGTAGAGATGGAATGAGTGGAATGTGCACGAACTCCTTCCGGTGCGGGTCTCTCAGAGGCTTGATACGCCAATAGGATACATTGAGAAATCCAGCGAGATAGAGATACTTTTGAAATTGCTTTCCCCAAATTAAATTTGGCAAAGGAAACTAACAGCTGGTCGGATTGTCTATGACCAGCTGTTCTATGAGTATAAAAGCAAAGCTGCCTATGAACATCTAATGAGTGCAGCTTGTACTCCCTTATTCTGATATTTAGGGAAGAAAACCAGTAAATTTATGGATTGATTTATAATGGTTTCTGATGCTATCTTGGGAAGAAAAGAGGGACTGATCCTGAGGTACACTCTCTGTCTGGGTGAAAGATCAAATAAGGAGGCTTCACAGAAAGAGCTTGAAGCTCCGAAACTCTTTTTGCTGAAGTGATGGCTACAAGGAATGCTGTTTTCCAAGACAAGAATTTGAGACCTACTGAAGCAGCGGGTTCAAAAAGTGGAGCAGTCAAGGCTTGAAGAACTAGTGAAAGCTCCCATGGTGGTACAGCTTCTTTTATAGGGGGTCTAAGTAAGAAGGTGCCCTTGAGAAATATTTTACACAACTTGGCCGACATCAAAGGCCCTGTATCATGTCCCACATGGTAATGTGATATGGCTGCCAATTGCACTTTGACAGTTGAACAACTAGCGCCTTCCTGAAAGAGTTCGGTTAGGAAGTCTAATATGGACGGAAGAGGAGTTGTAAAGGGATCTAGATCATGATGCTCTGCCCAGATGGAGAAACGTTTCCATTTACTGCGGTACACTTTCCTGGTGGAGAGCTTATGCGCTGCCACAAGGATGGCTTTGACTGGTGAAGAGATACCGGGAGTCCTAACTAGGAGTGGAACTGGAGCAACCAAGCTGTCAGTTTCAGATCGTCCAGGTTTGGGGTTGGTAAGTTCGACGGATGGGAGATGAGATCTGGACTGGGATCCAGAATCCAAGGAGGATTCACAAGGTGAGACCACAGGTAAGGGAACCAAACCTGCCAAGGCCAGAATGGGGCAATGAGGATCATCCTGCTCCCCAACCGCAAAGCTTTCTGTAAGAGTTGCAGCATCAGGGGTAGAGGAGGGTAGGCATAAAGTAGACCGGGTGGCCAAGCATGCACTAGAGCGTCTCTTGGAGTTTCCCCTGAAGGGGGGATTAGAGCGAAGAAATTGCCGCATTTGGTGTTTGAGGGAGACGCAAAAAGATCGCAGCAGGGTTGCTCCCATATTGCGAATATCTGCTTCACTACAAGTGGATTGAGAGACCACTCGTACGGGGTAAGAAGGGTGCGACTTGAGTTTGTCCGCTAGGATGTTGGTCCATCCCGGAATGTGCGTTGCAATCAGAAAGCGGTTGGTGGAGATCGCCCATTCCCACACTCTCATGGCTTCGCGGCATAGAGGGTAAGATCTGGTTCCCCCCTGTTTGCTGATGTACCAGACAACCGACATGTTGTCCGACTGAATTGCAATCATTCCTATGGGGAGGAGATCCTGAAGTGCTTGCAACGCGAACAGCACCGCTCTCATCTCCAGAACGTTGATATGCAGGGAGGTCTCTGTGTCGTTCCACGTGCCTTGGACCATCCTGCCTGAATAATGCCCCCCCCCCACCCGAGGCGGGAGACATCCGTGGTCACCGTGGCAAGAGGGGGAGAGGTGCAGAAGGGACGGCCCGTATGGAGGTCCGAGGCTTGGAGCCACCATAATAGAGCCCTCCTGCAAGCCTTGCTGATAGCAATGGGGTGGTGAAGAGGAAGGGATAGAAAAGACCATTGCACTAGAAGTGTCCATTGCAGTACCCGCATGTTCAGACGGGCACATGGAGGGAGCGTAATCACTGCCGCCATGGAGCCTAGTGCCCTCAGGACCAATTCTGCTGGCGAAGTCTCTGATTGGAGGATAGCCTGCACATGGAGTTGCAAATTCCGGATTCTCTCGGAAGTTAGAAAGGCTCCTAGCTCTCTGGTGTCTATTCTGGCTCCTATGAATTCTATGACTTGTGTCGGGGACAGAAGGGATTTGTCGGCATTGATGGTGATGCCTAACTGTGGGGCTAGGTGGAGAAAGAAGTCTCTGGCTGAGCAAAGTAGATGCCTTGTTGGGGCGGTCAGGAGCCAGTCGTCCAGGTACGGAAAGACCTGTATTCCCTGGAGTCTTAGGTGGGCCGCAATCACTGTTAATACCTTGGTGAACACCCTGGGGGCTGTGGTGAGGCCAAAGGGAAGGACCCTGAACTGGTAGTGACTGGCTCCCAGCCAGAAGCGGAGGAACCTCCTGGATCGTCTGTCCATTAGAATGTGGTAGTACGCATCCTTGAGGTCTATAGAGCACATCCAATTGTTCTCCCTTAGAAGGGGGAGAATAGATTGAAGAGTGACCATTCGGAATTTTTCCTTGGTTACTGACAGGTTCAAGCGGGAAAGGTCTAGAATCGGTCTCAAGTCCCCAGTCTTTTTTGGCACCAAAAAGAACCTGGAGTAGAACCCTAATCAGAGCTGGTCTTGGGGGACGGGCTGGATGGCTCTTTCTTAGCAGCTGCTGAATTTCTGCAGCTGCGGCCTCCCTCTGATCGAGTGGTACATCGGGGAGGTTTTTGAATTTGGGGACATGGAGTAATGGTATTTTGTACCCTCTGGATATAATGCGAAGCACCCAGCGGTCTGTCGTGATGGACTCCCATGCCGCTAGGTGCTCGAGCGCCCGACTGCCTCCAGAGTGGAGCAGCCGGGCAACCCTTCAGGGCTGCTGCGTGGGCCATTCAGAGAAAGGTTCTCTGGACCCAAAGTTTCTTGGAGCCCCTCTGCCCCTGGGGCGGTGTCCTCCCTGTCCTCCTCTGCCACGGAAGGACTGGTTGTCCGGAGCGGGTTGGGAATGTTGCGATTTCTGGAACCACATCTTCTTCTGACCCTTTTGGTTCTTCGAAAACGACCGCTGGGGAGCAGAGAAGCGGACTCCGACGGCAGACAACGTCTTCCCATCTTTCTCGCTCTGGACAAGTGTCTCGCGAACCGTTTTGCCAAAAAGGGCAGAACCATCGAAAGGGGCGTTTGCAAAAGATGCTTTAAAAGGCTCTGCAAAGTCACAATGATGGAGCCAGGCCTGACGTCTCATGACTAGGCCTGCTCCACTAGCCCTAGCGGCTCCCTCTGTGGCGTGGGACAATAGCCGCATAGAGGTATTTGAAATTGATCTCAGAGTGGCCATTCGGGTGGAGTACAATTGCTTGTCATCCGCCAACATGGACTCAGGAGGGGAGGCAGCGTATTCTTTGATAAGATCCCGCTGCATCCTGATGACATGTGCCATATAGTTTAGAGTCAACCCACCAAAAATGGACCAGCACATACAGGATTGTAAGAATCATTTATTCCATCATAGTTCCATCGACCATTGTAGCAGTGGTAACAACCAGGGCTGATGCAAACCGGTTTCGGCTAATGTTAGCCTTTCTCAATGCACATAAAATGAATGACAAAAAAGAGGAACTCCACCATTCTGAATCGTACTTATAGTACACCTCTTAAAGGGACATGCCCCATATATTGAAATATATTCCAAATCCAAGTAAATTAAACACGTTAGACAAACCAACATAAATGTTACAATACCAAATAACTGTTGTAACAAAATGCATATATCACCCAAAAAATATATATATATCCCAAAAAACATATAACACTGTAGGAATATATAGAAAAATTTGTAAGTAATTCTATATATACATATATTTGGATATATGCATGTTGTGCAAACCAATGATAATAATAAGACAAAACAAGTCTAAATATAATATAAATACAATGTCTTGCATATATTCTGTTATAAAATATACTTTATGCAAGCAATTATAAGACCAAAAAATGAAAAAAATATATTTGCCATTAGTTTGATTACAAAAAGCATATAATAAAAAACATTTGTTGAGATAAAAATCTAAATCTCAATATATTGGTTCTAATGTGTTTAATCCAGGTCTAAAAAGACCCCCCAACTTAATGATCCATTTATTCTCCATATCATTAAGTTTTTGATGCCATCCTGCTTTAAATTTACGATGTAAGATAATTCTGTCTATAACCACAAATGTAAAAGTGGCAGAAGGGTGTTCCAACGTATGTTTGTATAATGCATTGGTGGTACGTCTATTCCTAATTGCACTCATATGTTCACATATTCTGAGTTTAACAGACCTAGACGTCTGTCCAATGTAAAATGCAGAACAATTACATGTGGCCAAATATATTGCCCAGTCAGAGCTACAATTAGCAAATATCCTAATATCAAAAACCTGAGATGTATTTTTGCTAGAAAATTCACTGGTTTTGGACATATATTTGCAAAAAGAACAATGGCCACATGGAAAGCTACCCTTCAGTATATCACCCCCTAACGTGGTTTGTAATGAAATGTGTGGAGTATATCTCTTGTAATGAGTAAAAAAAGAGTTCAGATTCCGACCTCTACGGTAGGAAAAAGAGCATTGCTGAGGCAATATTTTGTTCAAAAACTCATGTGACAGTAATATGTCCCAATGTTGATTAAGTATATAAATGAAACAATTGGTATTTGCCCCATATGTGGTTACCAACCTCAAAACAGAATTATTCTGTGAACCAGATTGAGCCATCTTCTTGGATTTGTATTCCAACAATTCCAAGCGTGATAAATTATTAATAGTATTCCTAGATTTGGAAATGTTATATATATTGTATCCCCGATCAGCAAATCTGTTTGATAAATCACCACAAAAATAAGCACAATCTTCAGAGGAAGAGCATATCCTTTTCATCCTCATAAATTGAGATTTGGGAATATTGTGGATGATGTGGCGTGGATGACAGCTCTCAGCATGTAACAAAGTGTTATACTGGGGAAATTTTCTATGGACAGATGTAGCTAAGGTATTATCATGAAGTCTGGTAACCAAAACATCCAAAAACACGATACATGCATGTTCAATATTAGCTGTAAATTTGATCCCAAAAGAATTATCATTGAGATAAGTAACAAATTTGGACAGTTGTTCCTTATTGCCACGCCACACCATCCAACAATCATCCAGATATCTCCTCCAAATATCTAGATGTGGTAAAAATGTATTATGTTGAATATCATATATGTATGTGGCCTCATAATAACCCATGAAAAGATCTGCATATATGGGGGCAAACGAGGCCCCCATTGCTGTTCCATTGATTTGCCAATAGGCTTTGCCATGATAATAAAAGATATTCTTACATAATACAAATTCTGCAAGTTTGGTCAAAAAATTATTAAACTCAGTTGAATATAACTTCGATTTATACAACCAATATGATACGGCTAAAATGCCTAAATCATGGGGGATGCTAGTATATAATGAAGCTACATCAAGAGTGCACAACCACCATGAAGATTCTAACTGTGAATCATTGACAATATTCAGGAATTCAGTAGTATCCTGAATACGCAATCTAATATGGATCAACAATGGTTTTAGATATTGTGTAAGGAAGGCTGATAGGGGTTCTGTTAAAGAACCACGACCAGATACAATCGGCCTACCTGGGGGGTTACGAGCATCTTTATGTATTTTAGGTAGTAAATACAAGTATTGTGGAATGGGTTCCTCCACCTTCAACTATTTAGCTACCTGTTCGCTAATCACCCCCTGGTTGACTGACACTTCCAAAAACCTATCAATTTCTTCCTTAAACTGTAAGGTGGGATCAACATTTAATTCCCTGTAATAGCTAGAATCAGATAATTGTCGTGAAGCTTCATTAATATAGGCCTGATGGTCCATGACCACAATAGCACCCCCTTTATCGGCCATAGTAATAACCAACTGATGATTGTTTTTAAGCTCAAACAAAGCCTGTCTTTCCATAGCAGATAAATTGTTAAATTGTGGTTGATAAACATTCGCAAAATGTAGTTCTTTCATAATACATTCTCTAAAAATGGAAACATGTCTGTTCATCGGATGAACAAATGAGGACTTTCCAAATCTAAAATCAGTTGATCTTTGAGAAACATCATTGTCTGAAAAAAATATTTTGAGGTTTAGTAATCTGCAAAAATCATTAACATCCTGTAATAAATGATTTTCCGAAACCACAGAACTTGGGACAAAATTCAATCCTTTATTAAGGAGTGCTATTTGTGCTGGTGAAAGAACAGTAGAAGAAATATTGTGAACATTATTTTCTACTTTATCATTTGTTTCAACAGGTTTTGTAAAGTTGGTGTAGTTGAACCTAGATCTATGTTTTCTGCCCCCCCTCCTCCTACCCTTTGATCTAAAGGGGGCAATTGTCTTCTTTTAGCTACTGGGGACGCCTGGCGTGAGGACACTTCTCCATCAGTAGCCGAAGAGGTTTCCTCTTCGGAGGTGGCATCAGAAGAAATATTTTGATGTCTAAGAATAGACCTAGGTCTTTTTTTATTCCCCTTCTGAGTAATTTTATGTTCACTAAATCTGACTGTTTTCTGACTAATGAAGGGTTTCCCTTTTTCATAATCCATAAGGTCACGGTGAAATTTGTTAATCTTACGTTTCATGAGTTGTTTTTCTAGAATAGCCAAATCTGAGACATATTGAGAATAAAACTCCTGCTTGTTAAATTGTTCAGCCTCCACACATAAATTTTGGATATCTGAAAGATGACTAGTAATGGTTCTGTCATAATATTTTAACAGACAATCTACAAATTGCATAGAAGATGAATGTTGGGCTTCAGCCCAGTCTTTGGATAGCTCATTATCTATATGAGCCACTAAAGGTTGTAAACGCACTCTCAACCCCCCCTTGGTGTTATATCCTTAGCTTTGTAAGCTTTGAACAATTTCATGTGCCATACATTAGAACGCAAGATTTTCATCTGTCTCCCAAGTTTTGTAAAAACAAAACTGCATTTCTGTTGATCATCCTCTACATGGTTTGACATATGTAATCCAGTATTAGTGGTTAAGCCAAACACCTCTAAATTGTCTCTATTGGACGATAGCCCATGTAAAATTTCATTTAAATCCATGATGAAATAAGTCCCAAAAACCAAAATTGCAACACTCCGGACCTATAAGTTCCAGACCACCCCAAACAGAAGTAGTCACTATTAGAAAAAAATCCAAAATAAAGATTGTGGATTATTAAGGATGTCCTAAATGTAATAGTAAAATCACCACAACTATCTATCCGTTATTAAGACCCCTATTACAATAAGTGACCAATTTCAATAAGTATTTCAAAGAACAACCAGAAACCCACCTATAAATGGTAAAATACCAATAATATAAACCAGAATTACATCTGAAAATAATAAAAATAAAGGTGTGTCCTGGTTGTAATTAGCTTGTAGTGGGTCAAGCTATAAAAAACTTGCCCAAACACATCTGACTAGATCGACATTCGTCTCATCTAGTACAACTGATGCCAATAATTGACAGTCTGCAACCACCAAAACAATTGGCCACCGTAAAGAGGTCAGATGTAATAACTCTATAAATTAAATAAAGTAGTGTAATGTGGTGTTTACACTCCACCGGACACCCAACAACCCCAATATGAGTATCACATTTGTTCAATGAGACTACATTCTGATGGGGATCTCCCCAAAAAATATAAGCCCAGAATGAAATACTTTATCTGAAATAAATGGCGTTTGGCCACAACCCATAATACATGGTAATATCAAAAAATCATGATGTCAACGGACTATTACCCTTATCCATATGTTAAGTCAAACCTATGAAAAACAAATATGTACCTACTACTTATACATTGAGCTATAATATGTAAAAGTAAATCATGAAATACAGTACATGAAATCAGTCCCTAATGGTCATAAAAAGTATAACAACAAAAATAATCACATTTGTATAGCACTTGATGAAACGTGCCCTAAGCTAAATATAGTGATTCTTGTGGTGCAGTCATGATAATCATTTGACCGATGTTAACAAAAACATAAAGTATAAGGGACATGTTAAACTCAACATGGTATGTTAGAAAATAACATCATGTCCAATCATACAAGAGGTCCATAAAAGATACAATTTATGGTATTCATGTCCAAAATAATATATGTTCCAAATCCAAAGCCGTAAAGAATGTAGAACACGCTTTTAGAACAATCCAGTATACTTGAGGCCAAAGCTCCCAATTGTCTTGATATCGTCAATCCCAAGGAATTGCAACAACCACTAATTATCCATCCTTCGGGCCCAAAGTAAAAAATGATGGTATACCATGACCCAAATAAAGTACCGATACAAATGCTTCATAACAGTTATTCATCCGCAAGTACTGAGGCCTCAAGCCAAATGATATGCAAAATCCAAAAAAATATGCATTATTTATATGGCCACACTGTACCTTTATAAAAAGGCACAATGTTCAAAAATAATTGTCCCAAAGTCCACCAAATAACAGAAAAATGTTCAATAATGAATATTCATCCACCAATACGTAGGCTTCGAACCATGAAAATGGTGAACATTCCACGAAATGCAGAAAAATATAAAATGACTATTTAACACCACAGTACCTTTAAGTAAAGACACACCATCCTGTTAACTAATTGTCCCAAGGACGATCAAATGACGAGAGATGTTCAATACTGAATGTGTCATTAATGTGAAATCCAACAGACCGTGGCTGAAGGCCCAAAAGATGAAATCCAAAAGTCACTGGAATCCAAACGTTCCAAAAAACAGACCCCGACAGAATTATGGCAGTTGAATAGCAGGATACTTCCAAAAAAAAACATATGTCATGAAAAATTCTTGAATGGATCTTGTAATTATATTGACAATGGTCTAAAATAAGGCAATACCCAAGAAGCGGTGACTGGTGAAGTGGAACTGCAATCCAGGCGTCCCCAGCGCGAAAAGGAAGAAATGCGACTGCAACAAAACCAACCAAAAATTCACGCACGTGAGACCAGCGTGCACGGTCCCGAAGAAATAAAGTCAACCCACCAAAAACGGACCAGCACATACAGGATTGTAAGAATCATTTATTCCATCATAGTTCCATCGACCATTGTAGCAGTGGTAACAACCAGGGCTGATGCAAACTGGTTTCGGCTAATGTTAGCCTTTCTCAATGCACATAAAATGAATGACAAAAAAGAGGAACTCCACCATTTTGAATCGTACTTATAGTACACCTCTTAAAGGGACATGCCCCATATATTGAAATATATTCCAAATCCAAGTAAATTAAACACGTTAGACAAACCAACATAAATGTTACAATACCTAAAAACTGTTGTAACAAAATGCATATATCACCCAAAAAAATATATATATCCCAAAAAACATATAACACTGTAGGAATATATCGAAAGGGGCGTTTGCAAAATATGCTTTAAAAGGCTCCGCAAAGTCACAATGATGGAGCCAGGCCTGACGTCTCATGACTAGGCCTGCTCCACTAGCCCTAGCGGCTCCCTCTGTGGCGTGGGACAATAGCCGCATAGAGGTATTTGAAATTGATCTCAGAGTGGCCATTCGGGTGGAGTACAATTGCTTGTCATCCGCCAACATGGACTCAGGAGGGGAGGCAGCGTATTCTTTGATAAGATCCCGCTGCATCCTGATGACATGTGCCATATAGTTTAGAGACCTTACCGAGAAGGTCGCTGAACTAAAAACTCGCTTCCCTAAGCGGTCCATCGAGCGGGACTCCTTGCTCGGTGGATGGACTGAGGGGATCTCCTGAGCCAATTCCCTCTTCGTGGCTGCTGCCGTCAACATGGCATCTATGGGGGGCCCTTACTCCAGTCTGATCGGTCTGAGGGGGGGCTAAGTATTCTGTCAGGGCATTTTGGTATTGGCTCCACGGTGTCCGGATCCTTCCACGCCCTGGTGGTAATGAGGTCCACAACGGGGTCGGCCGGAGGGGACACCCAAGAGGTAGACGGGCCTGCTTCGAATGCCTCCAGAAACACGGACTCGTCGGAGGAAGACTTGGAGGTAGACCACCTACCTCTGATCCTCAGCATCTCCATGATGTCTCCAAAGGAGACATCCTCAGGGGGTGATCTTGGGGAGCCTTCCCCTTCCTCCAAGTCCGTGTCCTTGGTTAAGGACTCAGGGGAGTCCACGTGCCTCCTCTTGCACTTATGCTTGCGGGGCACTTCCTCGAGGGGGCTGCCCAAGGAGGCCTCGCCAGCAACATCTTGTTCCAATGGAACCATCTGGGACATTGAAGCAGGCTGTCCCTTTGGCCGGGTGATGGAAGCCTGGCCCAGCAGAGAGGGAGTGCAGGGATGAGCCGAGACAAGGACCGGGGGTCCGGATGCTCTCAACAGAGCCCTCTCCACAACATCGAAAGCCGAGGGGGAACCACACTCTCTTGGATCCGATGAAGGGATCGGAACCGGCACCGAGACCATCGGATCCGAAGGACCAGTGCGCTCCGACCCGGACAGAGCCGAAGGCACACTGAATCCCTTGGATCCAAAGCTCGGGCCATGGCTCCGAGAGGTCGGATCCGACAGGCTCGAGGGCAGGGTCGGATCCGAAGTACCAAGTACTGTCGGCGCCGACCCACCCCCAGCTTCAACACTGCTCAGCTCCGAACGCTCCGAACCCAGATAGCGGGTCGGAGAAGGAGCAATAGGATGGAAAAAAGGTGTCGAGCTCCCCCCCCAAAGGGGGGAGGAGAGGCAAGAGCACTCCCATCTGCAGCTGGGCCTGGATGAACCTTCGCATCATCCGGTCCAAGTCTGCATCGGACATACTAAAAGTAGATCTCGAAGAGGTCACCGAGGCAGGCCTGGAATGCTGCCTCTATGACCTCGATGGAGATCGGGCCTCCTCCTCCTCCTCGGGCCCTGGGGAGAAACAAGGGGATCGGAGCCGAGGAGGAGACCTGGAAGCAGTGGAGGGAGAAGCCCGCTTAACTGGCGGGGCCGAAAGGGAGGTCTCGGCCCGCCGCTTGTGGTGCTTCTCCCTCCGTTTCTCCCTCCTGGCCTCCCTGTCCTCCGACACTTTAGTGGGAGTTTGAGTCCCGGACGGAGGAAGCGGGGCAGGAATGGCAGCAACCACAGGCTGTGGTGGAGCCACGGCAGCAGCAGTGGCCAGAGCAGAGTCCGGGGGTAAAACTCCCGCCAAGACCAGCTTCGACCTCCGCTCTTTTAGTGCCCTGGGGTTGAACGCTACACAAATGGTACCAGCCTGAGGTGAGGTGTTCAACCCCAAGGCACCGAACGCACCGAGTGTGGCCATCGGCCGGGGAGAGCTTATGGCCACACTCGGTACATTTAGAAAAAATGGCTTTAGGGGCCTCAGCCATACTTAAAGAAAAGTAAGTAGCACACACACACAGGCCCCAAAAACACAACACCAACACACACACTCTAACGACCAGCAAAGGGAGGGAAAACTACTTAAAAGAAATTATTTTTACTCTAAAGGGAACCTAACACTTACACACTCAAAAATTTTAGTGAAAAGTTTAGAAAGTTGACAGAAAATAGAAACTTAACTGCCCAGTACTAGACGAGCTCACAGGAATCCAGCTATCCACAAGCGTGGCAAACTAGATCTGAGGTCATGGAGGGTTAGCAGGGGATTATGGGTGAGGGGAGGAGCTAGGAGCTCGGATCCATTAGCTTGAAACAAGTTGCCGGCTCGGATCCGATATCGGATCCAAGACCCACAGGCTGTTGACAAATGAACTCCCTACTTCAGATCAACTCTTATCCACTCTGCTCAGTGTGTATAGACAGAAACCCTATCAAAGTTAGGGCTTAAATACCAGAACAACAACTTTTTTTTTTTTACAGGAACACAAAAGAACCAGCCCCCACTCAGCAGACTATTAACACAATATAGCCAAGTTAAAGAGAGGCTTCAGCTAGAAACATAGCCTACAGCCAGTAGCACTAGAGAAAGCCACAAACAGATAAAGATTTGTAAAGATACAGAATGCTTTTAACTGCAGACAAATCAGTTACTTGTGCAGATTAGTTAATAGCAATAAAATACACTAGAAGACTAAAAAGCAGACAATAAAAGTGCTATATATTAATTGTTAAAAACAATAATCTGTATAAATAATCGAAAAAAAAAAACCAGGATACTTATATATCTCAGCTGACAGCTGCGGTCAACAACTCTTATCCACTCTGCTCAGTGTGTCACTTATTGTTTTATTTGCTTCACAGTTTTCTCTACTAGATACTTAAGTTTTTCTCATGCAATCCCTTATTGTCCTGGGTTTTCAAAGGCTTTATCGGTAATTAATTTTACTTCACAGTAATATATCCTATTTACTTCTGTTATATCAAATTGATTTCGGTTAATATTTTATTTACTTTATTTTATATTTTATTTTTTTATTTGACATTTGTTAACCGGGATGGTCCGACTGGACACAGGTCTATTTACAGCGGAGGCCCTGGGAGGAAAGCTCCACAATCAACAATCAGCGAAGTAAAGTACAGAGATAAGAAGTCACATAAAATCCTACCTAGCAACAAATATTTTTAGAAATAAGTGAGATAAAATACAGGGATAAAAGTCGTATACAGATACACGTATGATAGCAATGTATAAGATGGGATACAAAAAATAAATTCACATGGTAAAAACATTCATATTAGTCAACAGTAAGATACTTAACCGTAAAATGTTTACGGTAGATATGGTGGGAAGGACTGTCTATGGTATACTGAGGCTGTGAAATTTTATGTAATGCATGGACATAGCTATTTATTCATAAGATGCGATTTGAGTGCATTTCTGAAATGTGTGTTAGTGGGGGCAGAAGTAAGAGAGGCAAGGGGTTTGTTCCAGGATCGAGCTATGGTATGGGAAAATAGAGCTTTCCCTGCATTGTTATTGGCCTTAGAGATCCAGAGGAGTGATTTATCACTAGAACAGAGAGGACAATTTGTTCTGTAGGGGGAAAGTAACCCACTTCGTGCTGGGGTTTTCTCAGGATATCTGACTACATTACAGGCAATTAACTGATGGAAATTGAGTAGCTGGGGAAGTTCTAACCATTTTAGCCCCCTTAGACATTCACAGTGGTGGGCTCAGAAAGTGGAGTTATAAGCAAACCTGGCAATTTTATTATAGCATGATTCTAGCCTGGCAAGATCATGATTTCTGACTTGGGTGAGAATTGGTGTGGCACACATTAGGGTGGACAATAGAGGAGTTTGGGCTAGAGTGAGTCGTGCCTGATGTGAGGAATTGTTTATGCCTGTACAGGGTTCCCATTTTTTTATGAACCTTTTTTACAGTTTGTGAGATATGGTCGTCAAAGAGGAGGTTATTGTTGATTTCGACACCAAGGAGCTTGGTGCGTTTAGAGGGAGATATGATGGTGCCATTTTTGGATGAGATTGTAAGTAATAGAGGAATAGCTATAGATTTGTTGGGGGTGAAAAGTAGCAATTTGGTCTTGATGGGGTTTAGGATTAGTTGAATATCAGTTATCCAACTTTCCACAGAACTGAAAGATTCTTGAGTGAGTTGTTGAAGAGTGGAAAGGGATGGAGAAGAGCAGATGAGAGTCGACTCATCAGCATACTGTATAAGGGAAGCATGTTGGGTGGAGCTGTGTAGATTGTTTGTAAATATGGAGAAAAGAAGTGGGCCTAATATCGACCCTTGTGGTACGCCTATTGTAGTTGGGAGTAAAGGAGATTGTCTGCCTTGCCATTGGACTGATTGCTGCCTGTGTGACAGATGGCTTTTAAACCAGTCAATAGTGGAAGGGGCAAAAGATAGGGAGGCTAGGGAGTCTAGTAGTTTGGAGTGTAAAACCTTGTCAAATGCTTTGGAGAGATCTAAAAATATTGCAGATACAAAATTATTGTTATTTCTATGTAGGTTGACTAAGTTGGTGAAAGAGAGAAGGACAGTTGTTGTACTATGATTTTGTCGGAAGCCATGTTGTGTAGAGGTGAAAAGATTGTGTGAATTTAGGAATGTCATAACTTGAAAATAAATACATCTTTCAAGCAGTTTAGATAAGGGGGTAGAATGGCAATAAGACTGTAATTTGAGAAGTTGAAAGAAATGCCACCTTTATGAAGAGGAATAATGTAAGAAACTTTCCAGAGATGGGGATGTATGCTTCCTTTATGGAGTGGTTGATGAGGATACAGACTGGGTAAGTTAGGGATACGGCAGCATATTTTAGGGCCCAGCAGAGAGGTGAGCAGAAAACTATCTGTGCACTATGCTTGTGCCAATGTAGGTAGCTGATTTAGGCTGTTGTCTGTGAGTGCTTGTGGTTTTAGCAGATGTACACTTCTCCGTAATCTTGAATACTGTTGCATTGTTTTTTGCAGACTTCTAACATTTAGGGTCTTTTTGACTTTCTGTAATCTACTTCTTTCATACATCTTACTATGTCTATCCATCTATATTACATCATGCAACTTTTCCCTTAGATATTGTTCTTCTTCTTTATTCTCTGTTTCACGTGGGCATTCTACAGAAAGTTTCTGAACATCTTTTTCTGTCAATTTCTCCTCAGCATCATCCTGCATCACCCATTACTATTCCATATGTGATCTCACTTACCTGTCACTCCACAACATTGATGGTGTCACAGTCACCCCTGTTGTATGCTCCTTCCCTTGCTGTGTAACTAACTGAAGTTTTGTGCTAATGTCCTTCTGAAGGCAACAGATCACCTTCATGTGGCAACTGAACAGATGCTTCCCATTCCAGCTGTTACTCCTTAATTTGCTAACTCATTTTTGCTTCCCACTGTAATGGTATCAGACTTCCATCCTCTACACTAAATCCTTTGCTTCACTGGTAATCCATAATTTCATTTTCTATTTTGTTCACTTCTTCATTACTATTCCTCTTTTCCACTACACTTTTTTTTCCCTTAATTCTTGCATTGTCAACTTTCCCATATCTGGATGCCTTTCCCTGTCTTTTTCTCCAAATATCTTTGGTGCTGCACTTTTTGTATTGATTACTGTTACTTCCGCCGTTGCAAGATGACCACCTAAATTGCAAGCTCTCTTGGTGGATTAACCTGATCTGGGTGGCATTTGGGATAAGGGTGTAAATAACTAAACCTTCATTCATGTCCAGTATTACAGACTTCCACTGAATCAAGCCCGAAATCTCCAGGTTACTGAGCCAAAGGCTCACAAACAACTGGGAGACAGTAATGTTCATTCCATGGACATGCATAGGCAGCTTTGCCACTTTCCTCACCAAACCAAGTCCTTTAGAAGACAGTTGTATATTTATTTCATGTAATTTGGGACTAGCAAAGGACAACCCATGTCAAAACAGGCAATTTCCAGTAATTCATAGTTTTGTTTGGAAACAAAAATATACTCTTCCGCTCAGTAAGACTGCTCTAAAAACTGTCTTGTAACTGACTTTGGCAATGTATTATCTGCTAACTGGTAATTTGATTTGTGGTACAATTGCAATTGTGCCACTCTTCCACTATGTTTTTACATTAGGAGGACAGAGTTTATTCATCCTCTGTTAGGAGGAGTTTTGCTTCTCTGATCCAAGAAATAAAATAACTACACTACAGTTCTTTTTTGTATCGGCCAGACAGCTCAGTAGTTCTGCTTCTGTTTTTGTCTGTGCTGCTGTAAATGTTGCACATTTGCGTAGTTTGGCATTGGCCTGCTCAGTACCAAACACCAAGGGAACAAATTTTCCCAGTAGAATGGTCCATTAAACCATGCTCTGTAAAGTAACAAAATGCAGGAAATACCTGGTGAGAAGACAACTGTAGCACAACTATTTGGCCGATCATGGTGCGATCCCTACAGATTCAGTAGAATTCAGTATTCTGTACACATTACAGGTAGTAGACTGTAGTTCTGTATAATATAATCTGCCTGCAAGAATCACCCTTAATAGCCTTCTAACCACAGTACACACCCTGTTGTGGCACACCAATCAAAGAACCGTCTTCCAGCTGGACTGCATGTGTATGCAATTTCCTAAACAGTCTGTAACCAGCTTGGTAGATACGGGCATATAGCACATTTCATGTTTACAAAACAACCCCTGAATCCTTAAACAAGACATCACACTATGTGATAGGTGTATGTACATAATGATCCCAGAATCTAAACTCTTGCATTCCAGTGCACCTTATATTGTCAAAACCATGCACATCACCCACCTCAAATAGCGCACAACATACTCATAGAGCAATGTATTCTGAGTCAGTTAAAAGCAATTTTCTGAAAAAACAGAGATCATCAAGACTACTCATTATTAAAGCTATGCCTCAGTAAGCCCAAATGCACTCAGACAAAAACTAGAGTTAGCACCGCGCAGACTGTCACTGTAAGTGGACCTTTAAACACTAAGCACCTAAGGCAAGTACAAACACTGAACCGTGGCTTAAGACATAGTGATGCCACTGTAAGCTAGTAGAAGAAGGGAAAGATAGCTGTTAGTTACTTATCTGAAGCCTGGATCAAGCCAATCATGAACGCACTCTGGTCATTACACCACAGGTAGCACTGTCATACCAATCATACTCCATGTTGTTTTAAATGACGTGAGACGTACCTCCTTGAACTACTTGAAAGAGACATTATAGTGCTTCTAGACTGTGTGTCTCAGGCTGGTATAATACTAACCACTAGGCATCATATTACCATCAACAAGGATGACGCAATAATATGCACCAAAGATATTAGATTTTAGAAAAACAGGCCGTCTTTCTGGTCCCATTCTAAGGGGATACAATATTTGTCTGTTTTGGAGGATATGCTTAACAGACCATGTTACTCTGCAACGGATGGTTTACACACCATTCCCCTCTAGGCTTTTGAATGCTGTTTTATCATTTATCCACCCCCACAGTGCCTTTTTTGATCCTTCCAGTAAAGTACTTTCTGGAAAGAGAAAACAGAATTCCACTTTCCAGGGATGCGTTCTCCCTTTCCTTTTTTTTCCTCAGTCTTGTGATTCAGACTCAGAAGAGAACAGTTTCAGGAGTCTTCTGGCTGTGGTTTCTTCTTCTCTACTATTATTGTTAGAATGTGCCAGTGTTTTCAGTGGGAGAACACTGAGGTTACTCAGTCCCTAATAAAATACTAAGAGTTGTAAAGTACAGCTGTGTACACTTACCATAAATGTAGATGTTCGAGTGTATTCACAGTTGCAGTCATCACATTTGGGTTATCTGCTTGCAGTAGCCCTCAGTCAGCCTGATTATCAAAGTCTTGGGTCCTGTGTCAGTTGCTGTCTCATCTTCCGTGATATCAGGTAGTCAGGGGTATAAAGCATGCAGCTGATGGCATTACATCAGTTTTTCTTGCCCGAGATGTCAGGTGCCCCCCTTAATGGGAAGCAATTTTATAATTTTATATATATATATATATATATATATATATATATATATATATATATATATATATACAAGGTTATACCTCCAACAAAAAAGCAAATACACCAAAAAGCTTTTAAGTATGGCAGAGGAGAACAGAGGTATAGCCAAAAGAAGTCAGGGTGCTGAAGGGAGGGTAACCAGGACTGCAACAGTGAATACACTCTAACATCTACATTTATGGTAAGTGCACACAACTGTACTATGTTCTTCATGTTTCACTGTTACAGTCATCACATTTGGGTATATTCCCAAAGCTAAGGATGGGAGGAGGAATTTAAATAACATTATTTTATTTATTTATTTTACATTTGTTAACTGGGAAAGTCCTACTGGGTATATGCCCATTTTCAGAGGAGGCCCGGGGAGAAAAGCTCCATATATTCAAACATATGAGATTTACATAATATAAGAGTACAATCTAGCATATCAGATGAAAAAAGAAACGGTATAATTATAGTAAAGACACAGTTCAACAGGAGAAATTACCTATATGTCAGAGTATAATATCACAAGGAAGGCTCCAAATATTCAGATACGCAAAATTTCACATAATATAAGAGTATAATCTAGCATTTCAGAGGAAAAAGAAAACAGCATATTTATAGTAAAGGCACAATCTGACATATGTCAGAGTATAATAATATAAGGTGCAAGATATTTGCCTAGTAGTATTAATTTCTCACATAGAGAAAAGAGTAAACATCGTACTGCAATCATCTGCTAGTTAAAGGATATGAAATAGTAATGAAATACTGAAAACCTGTTGACAGCTAATAGTAGAGCTGGCAGCTAACTAGTGGTACAGGAGAAAAGGGGGGGGTTAGTTGGGGTATGGACAAGGACATAGCCAGTGAGATTTTAGGTGTGCTTTAAGAGCATTTTTGAAGAGACTGCTGGAAGGGAGGGTAGTTATGGCAGTGGGAATTAGGAGCAGCTATAAGGCCCTGCAAGACTGCAGTGGCAAAGTCAGATCTAGATTTAGAGAAAATTAGCAAATGGTAATGGTTGGTGAAAGTATGTACAGAACTCCAGGTAGCAGCTTCTAGGATGTCTCTGGTAGGGAACACCTCTGAGAAAGGCTGTAGAAGTTGATGCAGCCCTGGTTGAATGGGGTCTAATCCCCTGTGAGATAGGTTTTCCATGGTGCTTATAGCAGAAATGAATGCAATGGCCTATCCATTTAGAAATGGTTTGCTTTGAAATAACCTTCTCCTCTGCCCCTGCAGCAAATGCCACCAGCAGTTGTTCAGATTTCCTTTGAGGTTTAGTCCTGTCCAAGTAAAATCCAAGTTGTCTGTGCACATCTAAGGAGTGCAGTACCCGTTCCCCTTTGTTCTGTGGATTAGAGAAGGTTGGCAAATGAATGGACTGATTAAGAGCCACACTGGATACCACCTTGGGCATGAAAGAGGGACTGGTCCTGAGGAACACCCTGTCCGCATGAAAGATGATGAAAGGCTCCACTGCCATAAGGGACCTTTAATTCAGATACCCTTCTTGCTGAAATGACTGCTAAAAGGAAAGCTGTTTTCCAAGAAAGGAATTTTAGCTCTGCAGTTGTAGCTGGCTCAAAAAAAGGAAGAGTGAGTTTTTCCAATACAAAATTAAGGTCCCAGGCTAGAGTTGGGGCTCTCCTGGGTGGTCTTAAGTTTTTGGCCCCTCTGAGGAACTGCTTGAGCAGTGGGGGTGAGAAAAGAGTGGTGGTTCTGTGTTGTAATGAGCTGAAATGGCTGAGGCGTGAATTTTGATGGAGGAAAAAGAAAGGCCCTTGTGAAGCATCTCAGTTAAGTATTGAAGAATCTGAGGTAAATTGGGTGCTGCTGTGGCCATTCCTTGAGTTTGGTTCCAGGCACAGAATCTCTTTCATTTTTCAGCATAAGATTTTCTAGTACTAGGCCTCCTTGCCTCCAAAATGACATCCAACACTTGTTTACTGAGGGATGGTAATGGTAATTAGCCAGGCTGCCAGGTTCAGGGTTTGAAGCTGGGGGTGCAGAATCTGGCTCTCCTGCTGAGACAGCAGGGCAGGGGTCTGATGTAGGTGCCATGGGGCCAGCTGTGACACACTGCACAAGAGGGGGGTACCAGTGTTGGCATGGCCAGTCTGGTGCAATTAGTATCATCCTTGGTTTGTCCTGTTTGATCTTTAGTAGTACTTTGGAGAGGAGAGGCAGAGGAGGAAAGCCATAAACTGATAGATTTTTCCAACCTGTTCAGCAGAATGTATTAAATCCTGTAAATCCTTATTTTCAGCACAATCAGGAATCAACATAATTTTCTGTTTAAGCAATCCAATAATATGCTGCTGATACTTTAAAATATGAAACTGGCAATTTAAAGCCCTGATGGCCAAGGTTGCAAAGGTGTATACCTTCTTACCCCATCTACCCAGGGCCCTAGAATCTCTATCAGAGAGGGTAGGACTTTTGGCAGTAGTAGCCTTAATGCCCTTGGGTCCCTGTGAAATGGTATCAGGATCCGCAGTAGGATTTTTATAAAGGAACTTGTGAGAATCAGGAACCCTGTAATATCTATCAGGTTTTCTGGGAGCAGGAGGTAGAGTCAGGGGCCAAGCTAGATTCTGAAAAGGCATCGTCAACAATGTCCAGCACAGGAGGGATACTAAAGGCCTGTGTTGGGGCAGGAGTAAGAAGTCTCTAAGCCTCTTTTAAGAATCAGAGTAATCCTGGCTTTCCCAGTGAAAATGCTCCCTAAGAGTATGCAAGGTTTCACCAAAAGAAAAATCTTCTGGGGGAGAAGCAGAGGGAATAGAGTCCTCTGCATCAGAATCCTCATAGGCAGACAAGGGTAAATCCTGATCATCAGAGGAAACAGAAATTTCAGAATCCTGGTCAGAAGTATCATAAGCAAATTCAGTCCTAGGTCTCAGAGGGGGAAGGTTGGCTTCCCCTAAGGTCTTCAGCCATTCTTATCATTTATTTTTTAGGCACAGAGGCCTGACCATGCGGTCTGGGCGCCAGTTTCCAAGGCATGGTTCGAGTTTTAGGCTTAGAAGAAGAAGATGGCATTGGTTTAATATGCAAGTCAGTAGGCCTGAGTACACCCTTAGAAGCCGGTACCTGCACAGCAGCTCTGAACCCATCCAAGATAGAGACATTTGCAGGTTCCACAGTTGAAGCATCTCGTGGCATACCGGACTCCGAATAGGTCTCAGTAGAGGCCTGCGAGTCTGAAGTAGCAGGTATCAGGGGCTGCGAAAGCACCTCACTGAGTACCCACGAACTGGCAACTAGCTTAGGAGAAGCGTCATCTGCAGCTTTGGACCTAGGTGGCCTGTCTCTGTCTTTATCTTTGCATTTTTTCGGAATGTCGGTAGTCGGGTGGCTTACCGAAGACTTATCTGGATAATTGCACCGAGTACCAAAATATTTAGAAGCGAAAATGTACCAACGATGAATAGTTCGTGGATTAAATAAGGCACAAAACCAACAGTGAGATACGTCGTGGTCAGGGCCTAAGCAAGGAATACAGTACGAATGAAAATCTTTATGAGGTATTTGTTTCCACAAGAAATAGAATTACTGACTTTTACTGACATCGGTTTAGAGCAAGAAAAAGTTTCCCCAAAGGGGTACTTTAGCTTTAGTTGAAGACTTCGGTTCTGAAACTCGAAAACAAAAATTTCAGGAGTCGGTCGACTGGCACTTGCAAACTGCTTCTGCTTCGGGCACCACACGGCAAGAAAGACTGATGTAATGGCATCGGCTGTATGCTTTATACCAGACTACCTGACATCATGGAAGATGAGACAGCAACTGACACAGGACCCAAGACTTCGATAATCAAGCTGAGGTCACTGCAAGCAGATAACCCAAATGTGATGACTGCAACAGTGAAACACGAAAAACATCAAAAAGATTTCCCAGGATATACACCCGTTCCTCCTGCCCTGTCTGCTTTACAGGATGCGTGTCTTACTGCCTATAATGATCCTCATAGTCAGACAGCTGTCCCTCCCAAGGCAGTAAAGATGTTTAAACTTCCTTATGCTTTAACATTCTGATACACTATTACCAAACCTGACCCATCAGCTATAGTCTTATTTCATCCCACAGCCACTAAGCGCTTAATTAATTCTAGTCGGACTGATAAGGATAGGAAATTTACTCATTGGTATGGGGAAAATGTTTAGTTCTGAAAATTTGAATTTTTAGAGTTTAGAATTGTTGTGCTCATATGTTAAAAGTTTGCTACAACAAATTTTCAAACTATAAGGCATGTTTTATCAGCAGTTTCTACTTGTGAACAAAACCCCACTTTACATAAATTCATTTTTTTCTACATTACTGCTCAGTACACATTGCTTAGGGTTTTTGAGAGACCAGTTAGTATAACGGTTAAGGTCTTCACCTCCCATGCATAAGTTTCAAGGGTCAATCCTGACCTCTGACCAATGCCTGTTTGGAGTTTGCTCTCTCTGTGGAGTTCCTCCCACCTCCGAAAAACATGCTGAGTGTTTCCATCTCACAATCACCAATGAATGGAGCTGTGGGCAGCAGCACAGACTCTACATGGTGCCCTAGAGGAGGAAGAATTGTACAGACCAACCACTGTGAGCATCTATTGTGGTGCACAGTATCCTCAAGATAGGAGAACCCATGTCATAGACTGTGCGCCGTGGCAGAGCTATGGCTCTAGGTGGGCATATTGACTAATGTCACCAAAATGGGCATGGGTAGTTACCGGTAATAAGTGGGTTGAGTATCCTGCCTACTCCGACCTGTGCCAGGGACCCATGCTAATGGTGGGAGGGGTGTATGTGCCCACCATAAAGCCCAGCAGCCCTAGGTCAATAAGCTACTGGCCAGCCAGTTCGAGTTGCACAGCCCAGGATACCTGGGATAGCTTTGTTTAGTATACAGCCAGAACAGAAAGTTTAAAATGTATAACAAACTGTACAGTAGCAATCAATAGATAACAAAAATTATGAGAGAGGTATGCGAATGTTACAATTCAGATGACTGTATTTCAGGTTTACATGATGGTTGCAATCATTTGGGGTAATGAGAGTACGGGTAAGGGGTGGTGGGAGAGCTAGGAAGTATTACTACTTGAAGAGTGTAATGCTACAAGTTGAGAGGCCCTTATGTCATGTGGCCTGCACTGTTACGATTCTAGTGGAGTTGCTTGGGGGAAGCATCTGAGGCTGTAGTGTTATCACCAGGACAATGTGTTAAATCCTTTAAACAGTCACAGGTACAATAATTTGTTTCTCTATTTACTAACTTATTACTCATCAAAATTTAGAGTGGTAATCTCCTTGTTCCATTTTTCGGCTCCAACCTGGATTAGCAACCAACAGTTCAAATAATAGAAAAATATAAAGACAAATATAACCATTACATTGGATTCTGAATTTCTGTAACACTTTACCACACTTGAAGACATTTGTTGTGTGTAAACTACACACATAAGGCCACCGCCACATACTGACCATCTCATGTACTTGGCTGCAACTCAATATCATGGTCAGTTTTTACTGCTCTCAGTAGTACACAGTTAATTTCTTCTTTTTTTTAATTTCTCCAAATCTTTTGGGTTTCTAATATCATGACGAGAATGGACCCCATTCCTAAGTCAAACTATGATTAAAGTTCATGAAATTACTATTGTTTCAATCTCTGATGTCAGCCAGAAGTGCTCTTTGCAGCACCTGCAACGTGCCAGTAATGACTCCTTTTGTAATTCATATGGAGTTGCATGTATCGGTAATATATCCAAATATGACTGTAAATTCTTTTTTATAAGTCCCGTTGCTCCTAATACTATTGGAACTGTCTGGGTATCTTTCTTCCACATTACCCTCATTTCTGCCTGCAAATCCTGGTATTTTATGGGTTTACTATTACAAGGTCGAACGGCACTCCTTCGACTGTACTATAGTCGACAACGGAAGGTCATAAATGTCGAAGTCAAAAAATCAATCTAGGAATGGTGTTAACATGGGTTGAGGTAGGTGTTCGTATTATTCTGAACTACAAACATCTCCCCTACCTCGACCCATGTTGAAACCCATTCCTAGATTGTTTTTCTGAGTTCGCGATGATCAGTTTCGACCTTCCGTTGTCGACTATACGACAGTCGAAGGAGTGCTGTTCGACCTTGTAATAGTAAACCATTTTATGACTTTGTGTCTCTCTGTACATAAGACATTGTAGTCATTGGGTGTGGCGATTTCAATAATCAATGCTACTTTTGCCTTCTTTTCATGGACTACTACATCTGGTCTTCTTGCATCTATTTTTGAACTGCTGGTAATGGAGGACCCCATGTGAAATAAACATAATTTTCTATGATGCTTTGTGGCTCATGTTTCTCGTGGTTTTCAGCTATTTCAGTACCATATTGCTTGCACAATCCCCGGTGCAATAGTCTTGCCACATTATTATACCTTTCAGTATGCAGTCCTTCTGTCATCAGTACATCACAGTCAACAACAAGATGTGCAACTGTTTCCAGTTCTGTTTTACAAAATCTACGTTTGTCTGTTTCTCCCACACGTTCAATGGACTTTGTAAACCAATGTGTACATAGTCCACTATCTTGAGTCACCAATATTAACCTTTCGTATTTTGGTTTACATTCACCTCTCCTTAACCATTCCTGCATCCGAACCTGATCAACATGTGGTTGTTCCAAGTGTTTTCTAGACTTGCAACTACATTTATGCATTTTCCATATTTCTTGACTTCTTATCTGATTTTTCATCTTATATTCTTTCTTTTGTTTTTTGGCACCTTCAGTTGCTGCCTGATTTTTATCTACTTTTGGTTTGATTTCCATTCTTGCTTGATGCAGATAAGCTACTGCTAAATAAGCAGATAAGTCATCTTAGACTTATTTTCCTCAAGTTTCAATACTTTCACTACTTTTGGGTCTTGTGAAGTCACCAGATACGTATGCAGTCCCACTACTGCAAATTTATACATGTAGCTGATTTTGAGGACACCCATACCTCCTTCACAAAAGGGAATATATAGTCTTGGTATGCACTGATTTTTATAAACCATTTGAAGAGCATGAAGCACCCTTCTAGCTTTCCCGTCCAAATTATCCAATGGCTTTTGGGGCCAGTCAATCATTCCAACACTAAGTTAGGACAGGAAGAGCAAACTGGCTTATAGCTTGGACTTTGTTTCTAGATGTCAATGCTGTTTTTAGTATTAATTTAAGTCTAAAATATTCCTTACTGAGCTTTATTCATATCTGTTCATGTTTTATTGTTGATCCTTTATCAATTCTCAAATATTTATACACTCTCGGGTTCCGGCGTGTAGATCGCGAGACGATTGCCCATGAGCTACAACACCGAAACAGGAAGGCCACGGCACCGCTAGACCATAGAGCGGTGCGGCCGAAAGTGAGATAAGCCGTTGGAACCCACATTGGTGGGAAAACAAAGAAACCGAGATAACCCCTAAAGCAGTTACGCGGGCTGCAAACCAACACAGTAAACAGGCGCTGAATGCCAAAAAGACATCAAGCCAAAAAAAATGCAAGTAAAGCCGTAAAACAAAACCGATCCACATGCAAACACAAAGCACAGAAATACATCCAATAAATAAAGTAAAGCAACTTACCTGTAGATCAGCAGAAGTCCTCACAAACCCGCACACTAAATATTCCCAGGAAACAAATAATAAAATCCATAGTAGCTGCAGCAGAGTGTACGTACATGCGCATTTCCAAATAGCATGTCCCTGTAAATACAGTCTATGAGTATAACAAAGCAGCTCTGAGCTATGCAGAATATATGCAACTGAAATACCACACATATGTGGATATCCAGCAGTGTAGTGCAACAGACAAATGGGTTTCAGACTTCATACCCCTCAGAAAGCACATGCTACTGTAAGACCTGGTGTTAACAGCAACTAAGCATGTCACAGCATGATAGACATAATGTGCCAGTGAGTACCACTGTTGAGAATATTTCCATTTCATGCCCAACACATAGTGATGGAGAGGCATGACTGCAGCAAAGAGCAACTGTTCTACTAGAGCCCCCCCTAGTGCAATGGCAGGTGGGAACATGGAACTCAGGCAAACATATACTACCAAGCCAACAGAAGGGAATAAATATTGTAGTAGGGGAACACTGTCAGGCAGGAGTGTAAACCCTACACCTAGTCAACAGCAGCATGTGTGTATTGCAGGGGCTGGCAAACCCATCCATTGTTTGCTGGAGCTGGGGTACAGAAGTATGCAGGCCCACGTAGGCAGACAAGGGTGCAACACTAAGTAACTTCCCTATGTAACCTCTGTCACTGAAACTGAGACTAGGCCACACACTCTGATTGGCCAGCAGAACAGCTGGGAGTTAAAGGGGACCTGTTCAGTACATATAGAATGTGTGTTGCAAACAAGTCGTGTAGATGATTACCACACTACAAGCACTTGTCAGCCCCATAGCTGTGTAGACTGCACATAGTGAAACCATAGCAGGACGGGTATTCAGAGCAAGGTGGAGTACAGTCAGCTGCACAGGGAACTGTGGCAGGCAGCACTACAACACAGGGCGGTGTACAGCAAGTATTGTAACATCTGATAGTGACTTGTACCAGTTACATCTCTACATCCTGTTCCCAGCTACACTGGCCGTGATGGATACTGAGAGGCCATCAACAAGTGGCGTTACCATGATGGAATCTATGTACCTGTATAGCCCTGATCAGCTTGGCAACAGATACAGCATAGTGCCCAGCCAACGGGGCAAACCAATGCTGGTAGTGGAGGGATACCTCTATCATTTGGAGCGTAAGTGCCACCTACATGATACTGGGCATGTATCGAGTGGAGAGTACAGGCCTGCAGAGGTCGTGCCATCACTGTTAGTCAGGATGAGGGGGAGGAACTGCTGAAATCAATGCCACACCAGCACAGGCCTGATGCAACAATAGCCCAGGTGGCTACACTGTGAACAGAACTGCTGCAGAGGGCAGTAACTGACAATGACTTGCGAAGCTTGGTAATGCAAAGTGTCCTAGGCTCAGCAGATGAAAATGTACTACAAGAGATGCCTTGCCGTGCTACCCTGCGTCGTAGCATAACCAGGGTACGGCAGATGGCATGGGCATCCATGACCACACCTCCAGTAACACTTGCGGCTATTGATGTCAGGCAGTATCCACTCCGTAGTGGCAGCTTTATCCTCCGTAGAAGGTCTGATATGGATGGGACTGATTCCTTGGTTCTACTTACAATGGCACAGAATCTAACTGATCTGTGCAGATCTGACATCATTCTTGGGGAGGGGACCTTCCCTACACGGGCTGATATATGTCGCCAGCTGTATACATTACATGGCTGTATTGGCACACCCACCTCAACAAGGATTGTCCCCCTGGTGTACTTTCTCATGACAAGGAAGTCAGAGTCTGCATACAACAGTATGTGGGAGATACTGAAGGGTATGGCTGCAGAACAGGAGTGCACCCTGGCTCCACAGATTATGACTGATTTTGAGAAGGCAGCGATCCGTGCCAGCCGTAAGTCATTCCCTAAGAGTATTCTGAAGGGGTGCCTTTTCCACTTCGCACAGATCATTTGGTGCCAGATCCAGCATCACCACCTTATGGCCCTCTATGTTACGGACACTGCTTTCTCAATTGCCGTACGCAAGCTAATTGCGTTGGCATTCTTACCAGTGGAAGATGTTGTCCCTGCATTTCTGGACATTGTGGCTATGTTACCTGACTATGCACAGCCTATTGGCGTATTTCTGGATCATCATTATGTGCGAGGCCGACCACACAAGTATGCATCCCGCTGCTCTGCACAGCAACAACTACCACCATCCTACCCTTTGAGGTTTTGGAATGTGTGTGATGTCTCGGACATGGATTTCCCACAGACTAATAACCAGGTAGAGGCATGGCATCGTCGGCTGAAGGTGTTACTGGGACGCCCTACTGTGCAGCTATCCAACCTTCTGTCTGTTCTGCAACAGGAACAGAATCTGACAGATACACGACGAGTCTCCTTTGAGGGGGATGCCTGTGACACCACGTAGGAAGGCTATTGTAAGGGAGCGTCGTCTAAAGTACATCTTGCAACATAAGTGTGACTACAGTGATGTGCAGGATTTTCTCCATGCTGTGGCACATTTCTAAAAGTTATGATTATATCAGGGTTTAGTATGCACCAAACACTGCAGACATCACTTTACACATTGTGTTAATAAAGGCTTTGCCCACAGCACACAGGTTTCACACTACCACTTTGATGCCCACTTGGCATCCTATGCCAGGCACATGTTCCACTGACAGTTGCACATGGTGGTTTCTAGGGGGGTGTAGAGTGTATCACGTAGAGGGTTTGTGTCTTCCACCTGTGGTTAGGGTGCAGGGGGTTCCTCTATTCCCACAGGGAATTTTCTGCAGGCATTTGTCACTGCAGCTAAACTGCCATACTGCCATGTGTCCACATCCAGCTGTCTCAGTGGGGTGTCACACCGCCTAGGTGCCTGAACCCCACTCTCTCTTGCTCAAATTCTTTCACATCACATTTCTGTCCTAAACCGATGTTTTCATTTTGCTGCAACTTTCCTGCTTTAAAGGTTGCTTTTGCACATTTATCAAGACCAAATGACATTCTTATATCATCTGAAAAAGTTTTGACCACTTGCAGTTATGCTTTCAGTTCCTCATCTGATGAGCTATAGAGTTCTAAATCATCTACAAAAAGAAGATAAAAGTCCTTACACTTTGTTGTTTTCTGGGAGCAAAATTATAGCCATGACCTACTCTGTTAAGTAATTTCTTGTGTGCGTTTGGCCATGTTGATGAAGGTCTTGGACATGATTCCAAGTCATTTGCAAACTTGGTTAGCCAGAGGACTTTAATCATAAGACACGTGGAATACCACTGGTTGCTGTCATACTCTCTGGTAATGCTGAAACTTTTAGCATTGTGTGGGTTCTGTCTTTGATCTGTTTTGCTATCCATCTGACTACACAGGCATTTATTAGTAATTTATCAAGCTTACTAAGTAAGCTAGCATGGTGGGTGGTGTCAAATGCCTTCCCTTAGTCAAGTAACCGTGTATGGATAGCATGTCCACCGTCAATAGCCGGTTTTACCTTTTCAATGAATATTATATGTTAGATTTATAAGGCTTTAATTATTTCCTTTGACTTGGCTTTAGTTTTGAAGTGGTAACTCTGTAGCCTATCAATATGATTCATGTGCTGAAAATGTTAGGATGTAGTCATGTGTAGTAATTGCTAGTGTTTTTATTGTCACACTTCTATGGAGGAAACTGCAAGTTGTTGGTTTGTTGTACAGCTTGCATTCGCACTTCTAGCTGTGGCAGCAACTTTCAAATACATAGTTACCTTATTGTCGTCTTCTCTAGCTTCTACAGTGCCTACACATATTTTGCTCCTTATTCTGATATTTCCACATGGTTACCAAACTGAAATTAATATGTAAACAAACAAATAGTTGAATAATGGGAATAAATTAAATGATTTTGTACAGAGATTAAGTGTAATTCATGGCATCTTAGAGAGTACAGCATAAATCTATTAGTTGGGTTACATTTTTATTGAAATACAAAAGTAATGGTTTATTTACACATACCATGTTATCTGCGTAAATTGTTGGCACTCTTACAGGTCATAAAACAGAGTAGGTGTGAATTCAGGAAGAAAAAAGCGCACTTTGTGTAAGGCTAAACTTTGCAGTAAGCATCATCAGGCAGGGCATATGGAATTCAGAGGTATCTGTAGCACAATTGTGGTACTATGAACATTTGTGTGGTCATTAGTATACTTTTTGATAAACACCATATATGTGTGTGTATGGAAAATACTTTATTTTTGTATTTGTGAATATGGATCTTAGTGTCAACCATGCCTGTTAATTATAAGATGTACACACATGTAAATAAACTGCATATAATCATGGACACACACCGGCCTATGCATGCACGCTAAAGATCGGTAAGGATTTGCATATATATGTGCATGTGTACATACATGTCTGTATGGGTATCTATTTATTGGGATATTTATGTAATTATACATGTCCAAAGGGAGTCACAAATTATATGTTACATTAGTGATTAATTTTTTTTTACATGATTTAGGTGTCAACTACAGTCAGGGGCAGCTCGTGCTATCGGACTGCAGCCCTCCCACCCAGAAAAAACAAAAGAAAAATCTGTGAAACAAGAAAAAAAAAACGGAAAAAAAAAAATCACGAGTCCCGACTCCTCTGCGCATGCGCAGACACATTGGGGAACTCAGACTGCCTTTATCAGCAGTCCGGATACAGACAAGGAGGTACCCAGCAATCTGTGCTGTGAGATTCCCAGGAATCTGTGCGGTGACAACTGCACAGAACAGAGGCGCTCTGGACTGCTTCAGCTGCAGGCAGAACCAATGAGGACTGAGGGGTGAGCTCTCGCGGGGATTTCACTGCTGCGCAGGCTTCGTTCGTGAGTGTGTGGATTATACTACTGGACAAAGGCTTCAGGTAGGTGTAAAAATGGTCACTGGCTGGATTGTGGGCTTTGTTCGTGAAACGGGTAGGTGTGGATTATACTGCTGAACACATTTTTTACAGCAGGTAGGAGAAGGCTTCATGACATGGATTATACTGCTGGACAGTGTGTGAAATGCCTCAGTTGCTATATACTGGTGGCTAGAGAGAACAAATGGTGGGGGTAGAGATACTCAGGCTTGAACCCTGTACCTTGGATGCAGGTGGCAAGGACATGAATTCCCTATCCACCACCATTTCAAAATAAATTTGCAGATTTTTGCCTCATATTTGTTCTGTTCCTCATAAAATCTGTGGTTTCTGTATCTACATTTTTCCTTGCAAAGTCTGTAGTGCAGTGGTGCACTGGTAGCATTGCTGCCTGACAGCTACAGGTTCTCTGGTTTGATTCTTGGCAGGGGTGCCTTCTGTGTGGAGTCTGCATATCCTCCCATCTTACAAAGATGTGTCTGGAGTTTCTCCCTGCTCTGCTGAAAATTGTCTTTTGTTCCAAGTTAGACTAGTTTCCTGGTCAAATGTTTAAAAATAACAGGCATTTGAATTTCAGACTTCATATTCTTCAGAAAGTACATGGTAACACAAAACTGTTTATTCTAGCAGTTGTCTAAGTTTATAACATGGATACTTGAAATTTGTCCCTATTTTTGGGACTGTATTCCCCCATTATTGGCTTCATCCAGGTATTTTGTGCTAAAGTTGAGAGCTATCTATGGTGAGAACTGAATTCATTGAATGTTTGGGGGCTGTATCCCCCCCCATTACTGGCTTTGTCCACATGTTTTATGCTAAGAGGTTGAGAGCTATGGTGAGAACTGAATTCACTGAATATGTTTGGGGGCTGTATTCCCCCCATTATTGGCTTTGTTCAGGTGTTTTGTGCCAAGAGGTTGACAGCTATGGAACTGAATTCACTGAATGGTAGCCAGTTAAGTTTGTCTTCCTCTCTTTCACAAAACAGCTGATTTGGCATAGTGGTATGTTTCACTGACTGTTTTGCACAGGGTCCCCTGGGTTAAAGATGTGGCAGTGAAATGTATGGTGGTAACACAGCATTTTATTCTAGCAACTTCCAACAATATACAAGCAATGTTTAAAATGTGTCCCTGGTTTTTGGGCTTTTGTCCCCCCCCCCCCCAAATAAATTTCGGCTTTTTCCAGATTTCTTTTGCTGCAAAGTTCAGAGATACAACTGTGTATCGAGTAGATTTTACAAGGAGCTGAGAGCTGCAGGGGAACAAAACTTTAGTGCTGTTTATTCTGAGTCTGCTTGCATTGTTAATAGCACAACAGGTAGTGTACTTGCTTTTGATGCAGAAGGTTGTGGGTTCTACTCCCACAGTAAATAGATGCATTGCTGACACTGTCCTGTGTTGTAAAGTGGGTAGATGCTGCAGTCCTTTTTGGTGAAGATACCTAGAGTAGTAACGATGAACCTGTCATCAGTTTGCCATACAGTCCCTACTGTGATATTACTAGCTTATCATTTTTTTTAATGCATGCAACATAGGCAATTTATTCCTCAAGGGCAACAGGCACTTTATTTGTAGATGAATAAACAATAACATATAAAATTGTATGCTAGCAGCAACCTCTTCATTGTTACAGATTTCTTTAATGTGGAATTATTTAGATGACTCTTACAAATTCAGAGATTGTGCATATTTACTGATACTGGTGGACTGTAGAAGGTTGAGTAGACTTTTATGATGGAAATGTTCTGAATTGGGCAGTTTTGTCATTGGTGCATGCATTTTGTTTCATTGTTTACTGGAAAAATGTTCAAAAAGTACAGTTTTGTACCTACCATAAATGTAGATGTTCAAAGATCCACATTGCTGCAGTCCTTACACTTGAATAGTCCGCTGTCCTCGGTCGGCCCGAATATCAAAGTATTAGGCTGACGTCGGTCAAGGCGCTTAAGACTGACATCAGGATGTCAGGGTACAAATGCGCATGACCGACGTCATATCCTCAGTCTTTTCTTGCCCCAGATGTCAGAAGACCCTAAAAAGAAAGGTCAAAACCAAAAGACAGCAAAAAACAACCAACCACCCTTGCACTAATCATATGTACAAAATATACACTATCCACAATATTAACAACCCAAACCACACAACCGCCTCTAACTACAGAGGGGAAGGAGGGAGGGTAAATTGGACTGCAGCAATGTGGATCTTCGAACATCTACATTTATGGTAGGTACAAAACTGTACTATGTTCTTCATCTCACATTGCTGCAGTCCTTACACTTGGGTAGAATCCCAAAGCAGAGGTAAGGGAGGATGGCAAAACTATAAAGCAGTAGGAGCTGCCAAAATGCCCTGTAAAATTGCAGTGGCAAAACCAGCCCTAGATTTAGAGTAAAGTGGAAGGTGGTAATGCTTAGAGAAAGTATGCACTGAACTCCAAGTAGCTGCCTCCAAAATATCTTTAGTTGCCACCCCCCTCAAAAAAGCTGTAGAAGTGGCAGTAGCCCTAGTGGAATGAGGCCTAATCCCAGCTGGAATCTCCTTACCATGATGGGAATAACAGAAAGCAATACAAAACCCAATCCACTTAGAAATAGTTTGTTTTGACACAGGCTTGCCCTGAGAACCCAAAGCAAAAGAAACAAATAACTGCTGAGACTGCCTGAATCCTTTAGTTCTGCTCAAATAATATCGCAACTGCCTGTGTATATCCAAAGTGTGCAAAATCTTTTCCCCTTTATTTTGGGAGTTTGCATAAAAAGTAGGCAAATGAATAGTTTGGTTTAAAGCCACACTAGAAACCACTTTAGGCATAAAGGAAGGATTAGTACAAAGATACCCTATCCTTATGGAAAATTAAGAAAGGCTCAACCGCCATAAGGGCCTGTAATTCAGAAACCCTTCTCGCAGAGGTAATGGCCAACAAAAAAGCAGTCTTCCATGATAAATATTTCAACTCGGCAGTAGCTGCAGGCTCAAAAGGTTGTAGAGTGAGTTTCTCCAACACAAAATTGAGATCCCAAGCAGGAGTAGGAGCTCTCGTGGGGTCTTATATTCTTTGCCCCTCTAAGGAATTGCTTAAACAAAGGATGAGAAAACAATGGTGGGTCACAGTCATAGTGAGCAGAAATTGCTGCAGCATGAACCTTAATAGAAGAGAAGGACAAACCTTTGTCCAGTAACTCAGTAAGATATTGAAGAACCACACTTAAATTAGGCTGAGAAACATCAAATTCCTTTGCTGTACTCCAAAATAAAAATCTCTTCCATTTATCTGCGTACACTTTCCTTGTACTAGGCCTTCTGGCCTCCAAAATAACATTCAAAACTTGCTGTGGAAGCTGAGACCCTCCAGGGTTTAAAACAGAATATGCCAGGCTGTTAGGTGAAGAGAGTGAAGTTTGACATTGAGTAAATGACTGTTCTCCTGAGACAGCAGGTGGGGAATCGAAGGCAAAGGCCATGGAGGCTCCCGTACCAGACTTCTCAGTAATGGGTACCAGTGCTGTCGAGGCCAATCTGGAGTTATTAAAATCATCTTTGGCTTGTCCTGTCTGACCTTCAGGAGTACCTTTGGGAGGAGAGGCAGAGGTGGAAAGGCATATACATGAAGATTGCTCCAATTGAATGAAAGAGCATCCACTTTCCAAGCTGTGGGATGAAACCTTTTTGTGCAAAACTTTGGCAGCTGGTAATTTAGTGGAGAAGCGAACAGATCTATGTCTGGAGTTCCCCATGACACTGTCAATTTCTGAAATACATGAGGATCCAATTTCCACTCGTGGGGATCCATAATTTGTCTGCTCAACACATCTGCTAAGGAGTTCTGTGCTCCCGGCAGAAACCTTGCCTGAAGATTCAGCTGTAAACTGAGAGCAGTCTCCCACAAAATCATTGCTTGTCTGCATAGAGGATAAGAATGCGTTCCCCCTTGCATGTTGATGTACCACATGACAGTTGTGTTGTCTGTTAGAACCAACACCTGCCCTGGAAGAAGTAAATCCTTGAAAGCTATTAATGCAAATTGGACTGCTAACATCTCCTTCAAGTTGATATGTAGATGTTGAAGTCTGGCAGGCCACGTGTCTTGTACCCACTTTCCATTTAGATGAGCTCCCCAAGCTTTGTCCGAGGCATCTGTCGTTAGAATCTGACTCGCCTCTGGTCGGGTCACAGAGAGTCCCTTGTTTAGGTGACATTCCTGAGCCCACCACAAAAACTCCTTTTGAATGCAAGGTATTATCTGAATGACAGTGTCCATATCTTGGCAGTGCTGTGTCCATACATTTTTGAGATACCATTGTAGCTTCCTCATATGCAGTTTGGCATTGGGAAGCATCAGAATACAAGATGCCATGAACCCCAAGGCTTGAAGGACTGTCCTTGCAGTCAGCCTGGACTGATGAGACAATTGATGGAAGTAAAGAGAAAGATTCTTTTGTTTGTCCGGGGTCAAAAAGGCCATCTGGGATGCTGTATTCAGTCTCACACCCAGAAAGCACATGTCCTGAGAGGGTACTAGACTGGACTTTATTTCGTTCACAGAATACCCCAGGCATCTTAGCACTGCTATCACGTACTGTAAATGATGAAGAAGTTCGTCCTTTTCTTGGGCCAGAATCAGGCAATCGTCCAAATAAGGATAGATCTGTATTCCTTTTAGCCTGAAGAAAGCTATCACTGGAGCCAGAACTTTCGTGAACACTCTGGGCGCAGTAGATAAGCCAAAGGGCAATGCAGAGAACTGATAATGAGAAGTCCCAGCCCGAAAACGCAGATACTTCCTGCAACTGGGCCTGATAGGAACATGAAGGTAAGCCTCCTTGAGATCCAGAGTCACCATCCAGTGATCTTTGCCCAGCAGAGGCAAAAGCTGTTGTAACGTCAACATTTTGAACTTGGGAATGTCCAGATATGTGTTGAGGATAGATAAATCCAAAATTGGTCTCCACGTGTTCCCCTTCTTTGGTATTAGGAACAGGCGAGAATAAAATCCTAGGCCCACTTTTGGTAGAGGGACCGGTTGTATGGCCCCTATTTGAAGTAGCAGAGAAATTTGTTTGTGAGCCTCTAGTCTTTGCTGAGGAGGAACGTCTGGCATGCCTTTGAAAGGAGGCAAGGTATGGAAATAAAACTTATAACCTTGGTGTATGATATCCAATACCCATCTGTCTTGAGTAATCAAACTCCAATTTTCCTTGAAGAGTGTCAATCTTCCTCCCAAAGGTGCTGCCAGGCAAGAAGGATCTGGCAGCTGAAAAGGTAGGTCATTGGGCCTGTTTACGAAAGGACTGGCCCCTGCCCTCACCCGAAGACTGTGCAGGTGAACTCCCAGTTCTAGGTCTGAAGGAACCCTGAGCTCTGCCCCTACCACGTCTAGATCTACCCCTAGACTGAGAATCATAAGAAGGATACGTCCACCCCTTAGCAGGCCAATTCCTACTAAACTTCGGAGGCTGAACTTGCAAAAAATCCTTAACAGCTTGCATAGACTTAGCCTTGTCTTCCATTTTCTTCAAGACTGACTCCACAGATGAACCAAACAACACATCAGACTGTAAAGGAGCATCCAAAATCCTTGTCTTAACATGGTCAGATAAATTCTGATCTCTCAGCCAGGCGTGCCTGCGAAGAACTGAACCAGTGGCAGCCACCCTAGATGAGGCCTGTACAGCATCAAAACCACATTGCAAAGAATGCTTACCCACCTGTTCCGAGACATGCACCAAATCTTGTAATTCTTTACACTCAATGCCTTCCGCCAGAGCATCTACCTTAGACTTCAATTGAGAAAGAAGATAGTTTTGATATTTCAACATGTGAAACTGGCAATTCAAAGCCCTCATAGCTAAGGTGGAAGAAGTATAGACTTTCTTTCCCCATCTATCCAAAGATCTGGCCTCTTTATCTGGAGGAACCGGATTTTTTACAACAGAGGCCTTGACACCCTTAGGTCCCTGACTAACAGTTTCTGGGTCCCCTAGGACTCTTATAAAGATATTTATGAGCCTCAGGCACCCTGTAATACCTATCCGGTTTAACAGGAGCAGGAGGCAAAGAATCAGGATTAAGTGAAGCCTCTGCAAACACATCTTCCACAACATCCAGAACAGGTGGTACAGCCAAAGGCCTATGCTGGGGTAAAAGCAAAAATTCCCTAAGCCTTTTCCTGGAATCAGAGAAGTCCTGACCTTCCCACTTAAAATGTTCCCTCATGGAATGAAGAGTCTCTGAAAAAGAAAAATCCTCTGGAGGAGAAGCAGAAGGAGTGGAATCATCTGCATCAGGAGCAGGAGGCAAAGAATCAGGATTAAGTGAAGCCTCTGCAAACACATCTTCCACAACATCCAGAACAGGTGGTACAGCCAAAGGCCTATGCTGGGGTAAAAGCAAAAATTCCCTAAGCCTTTTCCTGGAATCAGAGAAGTCCTGACCTTCCCACTTAAAATGTTCCCTCATGGAATGAAGAGTCTCTGAAAAAGAAAAATCCTCTGGAGGAGAAGCAGAAGGAGTGGAATCATCTGCATCAGAATCAGAATAAGGAGAGTACTCCTGCAAGTCTTCAGCCGAAGACTCTGAAACATCCAAGCCTGCTCAAGACTCACCAACTCTGGTTCCACCCTAGGCCTCTTATCAGGAGGGGGCAAAGAACCTCTAATCAAAGTAATTAAATCTTCTGCCATTTTAAGCATGTGCTTCTTGGGCACAGATCCTGTTGAACTAGGAGTGACACCAACAGAAGCTAAACCTGGCCTGCCTCTGGGAGAAGCCTTGGAAACAGAAGGAGAGGGCCTAACCACCCTAGGAAGGGAGAGTACGGAAACCTGAGAAGCCCCTTCAGCCTGACCTGCCTCCTGAGAGGCCACATCCTGCAATATCAAAGTCTCCCCCTGGGACTCCAGAGAAGCCTCGAGCGGAACCACCGGTTCCACTGGCCTCTAAAGAACCGGCGTCCGATGCGGACGACTCTTCTTGCCTGGGTTTAGCTGCTTTGTCTTTGCGCTTCTTGAAGAAGCGGCCGGAGCATCCAGCGGCATATTATAATTGCACCGCTTCCGAAGACCAACCTGGCACAATCTAACCTTCGCTAATAGTGCGCTTATTGAACCTAGCACAAAGCGACACCCAACAACGTCGTGCTCAGGCCCTAAACAAGGAATACACAAAGTATGATAATCTCTATGCGGTATCTGCTTCCCACAAGAAATACAGTTATTCACTTTTTCTGACATCCGGTAAACCACTGAGGCAAGAAAAACTAAAATATTCCCAACGGGTACTTAGCCAACTTTGACTCGGTCTGAAACTCCGAATTCGAAAAATTTCAGAACGCCGAACGGCACTTGCAACGCTGCTTCTGCATCGGACCATGCGGCAAAAAAGACTGAGGATATGACGTCGGTCATGCGCATTTCTACCCTGACGTCCTGATGTCAGTCTTAAGCGCCTTGACCGACGTAAGCCTAATACTTTGATATTCGGGCCGACCGAGGACAGCGGACTACCCAAGTGTAAGGACTGCAGCAATGTGAGATGAAGAACATCAATAAATTTAAAATGCCTTCTAACAACTGTACTGTATTGGACAAGGAATACAATTTCATACAATCGGGAAGGTGTATCAAAGAGCATGTTTTTGTTTCGTGTTCAAGGGGTCTATGATTTGAAAACAGCCCAAAAGGGGCCTATGATTTGAAAACAGCCCAAAGTTAATCTTTATCTGCCACTGGCAAAATGTATTTTCTTTGAATGTGGGTTTCAATGCTGTTTCAATGCATGTGAGTTTCAAGGGCAGAGAAGTTTTAATGCTAAGTCTGTTTTCATTGTGAGACTGCATTGCTTTGTTTAGCAGATATCTATTGGGGTTTGTGTTGTAAAAATGCAAAATAAAACTTTCAAATGAAACCCAAATCATTGCAGAAGTAAAGCAGTATGCACATTACAGTGTTTATGGTAAATGAGGCAAAATAATGAAGGAATGGGACATTGGAATGGTTGCAGGGGGGAGGCTCCAATCGACCATGATTTTGAGAGGGGAAGGGTAGCAAACTCAGACAGCCACGGTTGAACTATACCTCTCAGCTGTCCATATTTTTGCAGAATGAATAGATATTTGCTTCTTATTTTTGGTTTGTTCCTCATAAAATGTGTGGTTTTCTGGCAAATCATTTAGGAATGAAGTCACTAAATGACAGATATTGAGTTTTACGTCATAACCTTCAGAAAAATGCATGCTAAAGCAAGACCTGTTATTCTATCAACTGTCTTAAGTTTACACAAGAGCAATTTTTAGTAGTGTTTGTATGTTCCCCCAATATATTTGGCCTTGTCCAGATTTCCTGCATTAACAGTTTGAGAGGTACGTGTAAATAAAATTGCTTTATAGAATTAGACATATCCAAACCTCTCAACTGTCCCCAATTTTGGCTCAAAATGTTGCTCTTCCCCTAATAATCCCTCTGCAAAATGGCAATTTTGGAAGAAAACATGGAGGGTTTACAATTAAAAAATAACTGTAATAATCAGTTATAGATTACTTTTATTTTAGAAATGCATGTAGATTCTTTTATTTTGTCAGCTGCTCAAGTTAGCAGTACTAATATTAAAAAGTATCCCTTCTTTGACAGGTTCCTAGCTGTATTGTGTGGCTATTTTATATTTTTGCATCACATTTTTGGTCCATTTTTCATAAAATTGTGTTTTTTTTGGCAAATTAGTGGCAAATCATTAAAGACTGAAGTTAGAAAATAATGAAAGACATTTGAGTTTCAGATGTCGTACCTTTCAGAAAATTCATACTAATGCAAGACCTACCTATTATCTTTCTAAGTTTATAAGAGCAATATTTAAAAATTGTCCTTATTTTTGGGCCTTTGTCCCACTTCTATGTATGGCTCTGTCCAGATTTCTTGCTCTGAGGTTGAGAGGTATGACAAATGTGTCAGGGCCATCGCAGTCAGCCAGAGACATTTCAAATTGTGACAAACTTGTTGCACCCCACTCCCCCATGTAGTGACTCTGGATGTGTCCAAGCAAGACAAGGAGCAGTTATGCAGTGTATGTGCAGACTACCCCCCCCCCCCCCCCATCCAAGGTAAACACAAGTACTACATTGGCTTTTCATCTGTCATTGATTTTGCAGAATGTTCTGGTTTCTGTCATATTTTTATACTGTTGATTTATGCTTATTATTATTCAGAAAGTGCCTTTTGCTCTGTGTTTGAGTAGCAGTGCTTTAATGACCATCAGGTAAGCTTGTCTGATATTGTAAGATGCAAGTAAGTTTTAATAAGCATTATTGCCAACATTGAAAGCCTTTCTGTTGTTGCCATGCAGAGAATACTTACATAACTTGATAACGTATAAGCCTTGGATATTGAAATGCATATGACAGTATTTGTAATAAAGGACAGGATTACATTATGTTAAGCTCATTACAGGCTTTACCTGCAAACTAAACAGTATGCCAAGCTATCATGTGTGGTCCATATCCTGTGCAGTAATCCTTTAAGCAACATATGTTGAGCTTGTTTCTTGTTTGCTTTTCATTTTTAACTTTGATCAAGTTTTCTCCATGAAACAAGTAGATAGTTGTTGTCAGGCAGCAGGTCTTTTTTGGATAAGAAACATTTTTACAAGTGGGGGTATCACAGAGATTGCTACTTTCAACATGTTACTTGGTACATTAATAAAGCTGAATATAAATTAAAATTAGAACTTGAGTGCAAGAAGAAGTGATTTGAGTTAAGTGCTGCTTGTTTTTCTTGTACTTGATTTTGACTGGCATTCCAGTAATGTATTTAAAAAGTAATTTATTTTTTCATGCCTCACATCCTTTTTGTTTCCATCTAGATATTAAGTAAGCTGTCATGCAGCCAATGGATTGAAATTTTTTTTTTCTTCTACACTTCATTTTGTCTTGATTGGACTCTCATAATGATGGTTTGGCACACAGGGCAGTGTATTTAATTAAAGTTTTTTGTGGTTTTGAGCATAGCTCCTCCCCTTTCTAGTTGGTCACACCCATTCCCATTGACCCCACCCATTAAGCTGTCTCCTGCAGCCCCCCCTTTGATTTGAAGTCAACAGCCGTCACTGACTATAGTAAACAATAATGAGTTGATTGTTTTTCAAATTAATTTACTGATGACTATTCCACACACACACATATATATGTGTGTGTGTGTGTGTGTGTGTGTGTGTGTGTGTGTAAAAGTTAGAAACAATAGAGATATAGCTACATATTTATGTGCTGAGAACAAGTTATTAAGTTTAGAGCTAGCTAAACTAATGTGGATGTAGGTAACAGACTGGAAGACAGACAGTACAATAATGTGATGCAGGCTAGTCAGCACCCAGATGTCTTAAAAAGTACAGTTGTGTACACTTACCATAAATGTAGATGTTTGAGTGTATTCACTGTTGCAGTCATCACACTTGGGTTATCTGCCTGCAGGTAGCCCTCAGTCTGCCCGAATACCAGAGGATTTCTGCTTCGGATGCTGTAGCCTCATCCATGATGTTAGGCCATCAGGGGTATAAAACATGCAGCCAACACCATTACATCAGTTTTTCTTGCCCCAGATGTCAGGAGCCCCCAAAATAGGAAGCAATCAAATGGTGTGGAACACCTCAGGTAAAAAGTAAATACCATTTCCATAAGATATGGCCAAAAACGAGGATAGGTAGAAAGTAAAGAAAGACAGGGGGCTGGAGGAAGGGTAACCAGAACTGCAACAATGAATACACTCGAACATCTACATTTATGGTAACTGTACACAACTTTACTATGTTCTTCGTGTTTCTCTGTTGCAGTCATCACACTTGGGTTGATTCCCAAAGCTGAGGAAGGGTGGAGCCAGTGAAGAAGTAGGAGGGCTGGCTAGCAGGTCTTGTAGGACTGCTGTGGCAAATCCAGCTCTGGATTTAGAAAAGATAGGTAAGTGGTAATACTTGGTGAAGGTGTATACAGAACTCCAGGTTGCAGCTTCCAGGATGTCCCTGGTAGGGACTCCCCTGAGAAAAGCTGTAGAGGTTGAGGTAGCCCTAGTGGAATGAGGCCTTATCCCCTGTGGGGTAGGTTTTCCATGGTGTTTGTAGCAGAAATGGATGCAGTGTGCTATCCATTTAGAAATGGTTTGTTTGGAAATGGCCTTGCCTTCTGCCGCTGTAGCAAATCTGACTAGCAGCTGGTCAGATTTTCTGAAAGGTTTAGTCCTGTCAAGGTAGAACCTGCGCTGTCTGTGCACATCCAAGGAGTGCAGGATCCTTTCCCCTTTATTCTGAGGATTAGGAAAAAAGGTTTGCAATGGATGGACTGGTTTAAAGCCACCCTGGATACCACCTTGGGTATAAAAGATGGGTTAGTCTGGAGGGAAACCCTGTCTGCCTGGAAGATAATGAAGGGTTCCACAGCCATAAGGGCCTGTAACTTTCAAACACTCTTCTTGCTGAAGTGATGGCTAGCAGTAAGGCTGTTTTCCAAGAGAGGAATTTTAACTCTGCTGTAGCAGCAGGCTCAAAAGGGGGCAGCGTGAGCTTCTCTAGTACAAAGTTGAGGTCCCAGGCAGGAGTGGGAGCTCTCCTTGGGTGTCTTAAATTGTTAGCTCCCCTCAGGAACTGTTTGATCAGAGGGTGAGAGAAGAGGGGTGGGCTCAGTATTGTAATGAGCTGAGATGGCAAAGGCATAAATCTTAATTGATGAGAAGAATAGGCCTTTGTGGAGCAGCTCTGCTAAGTAATCTAGGATTTGAGGCAAGGAGGGCACGGCTGTGTCCTTCCCTTGAGACTGGCTCCAAAAACAGTATATATTCCACCTTTCTGTACAGGATTTCTTAGTACTGGGCCTCCTGGCCTCAAGGATAACATCCAGCACCTGTTTGCTGAGGGTTGCTGGTGATGTATTCAGGGAATAATCCAGGCTGCCAGGTTCGGGGTTTGCAGCTGAGAATGCAAAATCTGCCCCTCCTGCTGGGACAGCAGAGAGGGGGTCTGCTGTAGGTGCCAGGGTGGCACTGCTGTCAGACTGCATAGAAGTGGGTACCAGTGCTGGCGTGGCCAGTCTGGCACAATAAGGATTGTCCTTGGCCTGTCCTGTTTGACCTTGAGGAGTACTTTTGGAAGAAAAGGCAGAGAGTAAAAGGCATAGATTGAGAGGTTTTCCCATGTGAAGGATAGGGCATCCGCTTTCCAAGCTTGGCTGTGGGGAATTCTGATGCAAAATTTGTTTAGTTGATGGTTTTGGGGGATGCAAAGAGGTCCACCTCTGGTGTCCCCCACCTGTGTATTAGACATTTGAATGAATTTGGTTCCAGTTTCCACTCATGTGGGTCCATTAGATTTCTGCTCAAGTCGTCTGCCAGTGAATTTTGTTTGCCTGGCAGGAACTGAGCTTGCAGGTACACTTGGTTGCTTAAGGCTGTGTTCCACAGAGCCATGGCTAACCTGCAGAGTGGGTAGGAGTGAGTTACCCCCTGCTTGTTTATGTACCACATAACTGTGGTGTTGTCTGTCTTTATCAGACGTTGTCCTGGCAGGATAAAGTATTTGAAGGCTGCCAGTGCATTAAGTACAGCTAACATTTCTTTTTGATTGATATGCAGGTCAATTTGTCCTGGGCTCCATTTGCCTTGAATGCATTTGCCTGTCATGTAAGCCCCCCATGCATAGTCTGATGCATCTGTTGCTTGAGTTTGGGCTGCAGGGGGTTGTGAAAAATGGAGTCCCTTGTTGTGGTTGCAAGCCTATGCCCACCAAAGGAACTCTGTCCTTAGGCAAAGAATGATAGGAATCAGTGCTTCCAGGTCCTGGGAATGTTGACACCAGAGAGTTTTTAAGTACCATTGAAGTTTCCTCATATGCAGTCTTGCATATGGAATCAGTAGAACACATGATGCCATGAACCCTAGGGCTTGCAGTATTTTTCTTGCAGATAGCTGGGTTTGGGTGGCCAGTAGTTTGAAATAAGTTGTCAAATAAACGTGCTTTTCTGGAGGGAGGAATGCCATCTGGGAAGTTGTGTTCAAGCTTGCTCCCAGGAATACAATCTTTGGCTGGGTACCAGATGTGATTTCTTTTCATTGATGGTATACCCCAGAGAAGTTAGGAGTCTCTTTACAAACGTCAGGTGCTGAAGTAACAATTCCTGACTGTCCGCCTGAATCAGGCAATCATCCAAGTATGGGTAAATTTAAATATTTCTCTGCCTGCAGTAAGCAATGGCTGGAGCCAGGCACTTTGTGAATACCCTGGGCACAGTAGATAAGCCAAAAGGAAGTGCAGAGAACTGATGGCGCATACAGCCTGCCCTGAAACGTACACATTTCCTGCAAGATTCCCTTATGGGGATGTGCAGATAAGCTTCTTTTAAGTCTAGGTGACTAGCCAGGAGTCCTTGGCTTGCATAGGAAGGAGCTGCTGGAGTGTAAGCATTTTGAATTTTGGCACCACCAGGAAGGTTTGTAGGGTCGACAGATCCAGAATAGGGCACCAAGAGTTCTCTTTCCTGGGCACCAGGAACAGCCTGGAGTAGAAACCCTGTCCCCTTTGCTCTGTTGGTACAGGTTGAATAGCCCTGATACTGAGAAGAGAAAGTACTTGCTTTTGGGTCTCTGTCCACTGGTTTGGAGGAAGGTCTGGCAATCTGCTTCGGGTTGGCACAGAGTGGAAATAGAATCTGTATCCCTGGGATACAATGTTTAAGACCCATTGGTCCTGGGTACTATACTCCCAGTTTTTTGCATGCAGGGCGAGTTTTCCTCCTAGGGATGCAAGTACTTGGGCATGGCTGGGAAGGATTAAGGACAAGTCATTGTGAACTTTTTCCATAGGGGGGTGACTTACCACTCCCAGTTTTGAGGAGGGGCATGCCATTGTTTAGATCTGTGCATACCCTGAGACTGTAGTCTTTGTGGTCTGTTGCCCCTGGGTTTGGGCTAAGAAGGTCTGGAAGGAACTGGAAAGGACCGTTTTGTTGAAGGCCAATGCCTACTGAATCTAGATGACTGTACCTGTAAGAAATCTTTAACAGTTTGCATGGATTTAGCTTTTTCCTTCACCTTTTTGAGAACTTCTTCTGCTTTAGAGCCAAACAAACATTCTTGGTTTAATGGAGCATCAAGTAATTTTGTCTTGACATGGTCTGGCAAGATTTGTTCCTTCAGCCAAGCATGCCTTCTCAGAACAGACCCAGTGACAGCAGCGCTGCAAGATGCTTCTAAGGCATCAAAACCACACTGCAAAGTATCTTTACCAACTTGGTTTGCAGAATGCATTAAGTCTTACAAGTCCTTATTTTCTGCACAATCAGGAATCAACATTTTTTGTTTAATTAGATCAATAACATGCTTCTGGTACTTCAACATGTGAAACTGGCAATTTAAAGCCCTGATGGCAAGAGTTGAAGAGGTATATACCTTCTTACCCAATCTGTCTAGAGCCCTAGAATTCCTGTCCAAAGGAGTAGGGTTTTTGGCTGTAGAAGCCTTAATACCTTTAGGTCCCTGGGAAATGGTCGCTGTAGCCGCAGTGGGATTTTTAAAGAGAAATTTGGGAGAGTCAGGTACTCTGTAGTATTTATCAGGCTTTCTAGGGGCAGGAGGTAAAGTATCAGGGGTAAGGCTGGATTCCATGAAGACATCATCTACAATATCCAGGACAGGGGAATAGCTAGAGGCCTATGCTGAGGCAAGTCTAAAAATTCCCTGAGTCTCTGTTTGGACTGTGGGTAGTCCTGGCATTCCCAGCGGAAATGCTCTCTTAGGTATGCAAGGTTTCACCGAAAGAAAGGTCCACTGAGGGGGAGGCTGAGGGAATTGAATCCTCTGCATCTGAGTCCTCACAGGTAGATAAGGGTATGCCCTGGTAATCACAAGGGTCAGAGTCATCAGACTCATGGTCTGAAGAATCAGACGGAAAATCAATTCTTTGTCTTTTAGAGGGGAAAGGCTGGCTTCCCCTAATTAAAGTAATCAGGTCTTCAGCCATCCTAAGCATTTGTTTCTGTGGCATGGGAGCTTGAGAATGTGCTTTGGTCATCAGTTTCCTAGGCGTAGTGTGAACTCTTGGCCTGAGAAATTCTGTAGATTTAGTCATTAATGAAGTAGTTGGTTTAATATGAACATAGGAAGGTCTGACTACACCCTCAGAAGCCGGTGCCTTCACAGCAACTCCGGACCCATCCAAGGTAGAGACATCTGCAGGTTCCATAGTCGAAGAAGCATCTTGTGGCATACCGGACTCCAAATGGGTCTCAGTAGAGGCCTGAAAATCTGTAGAAGCAGGTAACAGGGACTGCAAAAGCACCTCATTAAGTACTGGCAAACTGGCGACTAGCTTAATGGAAGCGTCATCGTCAGTTTTGGACCTATGCGGTCTGTCTCTGTCTTTCTTTGCATTTTTTTCGGAAGATCGGTAGTCGGATGGCTTACCGAAGCCATTTCGGAATACAGAGAATGACAGCAAAAGAATTGAGAGACAAAAATATCCTGATGACGAATAGTTCGGGCGTTGAACAAGGCACAAAACCGACAGCAAGGGATGTCGTGGTCTGGGCCTAAACAGGTGATGCAGTAAGAATGAAAATTTCTGTGAGGTATTTGCTTTCCACAGGCAAGAGAATTGTTAACTTTTTCTGACATTGGTTAGAGCAAGAAAAAAGGATCCCCATCTGGGTACTTAGCTTTAGAAGACTTCAGGCTTGAAACTCAAAAAATGAAAATTTCAGGTACTTGCCGACCGGCACTTGCGAACTGCTTCTGCTTCAGGCTCCCACGCGGCAAGAAAAGCTGATGTAAAGGCATTGGCTTGCATGTTTCATACCCTTGACGACCTGACGTCATGGATGAGGCGACAGCATCCGACGCAGAAATCCCAAGACTCTGGTATTCGGGCCGACTGAGAGCTACCTGCAGGCAGATAACCCAAGTGTGATGACTGCAACAGTGAAACATGAAGAACATGTATAATTACACATTAGGATAACAGCAGAACCGCTTGAGTTGTTGGGAACGAGCATAGACAGAAAACTATGTATACAGTGTATCAATGTAGTACCACCTGGCATAATATTACTGTATTCCATATCCATAACAAATCTTTATGGCTATATCACCCTTTAATTTTTAACTATTCACCAGCATTATGCCAGACCTCTGCACAGACCTAAATGTGATGTCATCACACTGACCATACCTTGTGTATACTGTTGTGGACATTTGATAAGGTGACAGCAGTCCTGTACTTGGACTGAGAACACATCCTTGTTGTCATCTGATGCATTCAAGTATGGGATGTGGCACTGTATGGCCTATGATCAATGCACAGCAATGACAGCAAGGCTTATGTAAATGTTCCTCATTCATGGCATACTAAGTATTCCAAGATGACAGTACTGCATCTGTACATGTGTTTAGGTTTTCTTCACCTCTCTGAACTACACAACACTGTGATATGTGATACTATCATGTAGCAGAAGTACAGAAGTGGTTAATAGGTTTGTGAATACCATTCATGGATCTAGTCATGGATACTGGTTTGCTAACATGTGGTGATGCCAAAATGAAAGAAGTGTGCACATTTAGGGTCATACATTTATGGGTCAACAGAAGGTTATTCAACCAGAGGAGCATTAGTAGCCTATCCACAATACCCCATATTGTAAGCACCCATTAGGATGACTAATTTACATCTAGTTTTAGACCCCTTTCTTTGATGGCTTCAGGAGTCAGACCTGGCCTGTAATTATGACTCCCCATCTATGCATCCAGGTTATGCTTAAAGAGGGTCAGGGAGCTACTTTGCTTTATATCTAAAGTCCATTCTGTTAACGGGGAATCCTCTGCGATGTTTTTAGGTTTTCTCACCTCTCTGAACTACATAACACTGTGAAATGTAATACTACCATGTAGCAGAAGTACAGAAGTGGTTAATAGGTTTGTGAATACCATTCATGGATCTAGTCATGGATACTGGTTAGCTATCTTGCCAGTAGTTTTGGTAGAAGATAAGTTCTTTTGAATGGATGTCTAGGATATTACTAATTCTGCAGATGTGCAGGAGGTGACAGTAGACCAGATGCTTTGAGGCTCTGTATGTTAGAGAATATCTCTCCAGGGTCTATAGGAAAAAGTACAGTTTTGTACCTACCATAAATGTAGATGTTCGAGTGTTCACCCTGCTGCAGTCATCACACTTGGGTTATCCTGCCGTCAGGCGGTCCCGCAGTCGGCCTGAGTTCCAAAGTCTTGATCCGGCGTCGGTTGCTGTCGCTTCTTCCCTGACGTCAGTGCGCCTGGGGTATATAAGAGGCATCTGACGCCATTTTCTTCAGTTTTTCTTGCCCCAGATGTCAGGTGCCCCCAATAGGTACGCAATATATATATATTGCTATATAAAAATGTACATATAAAAATAAAACAATACCTTCAGGCACAAGAAAATACACCACAGAGGTTGTATAGGATAGAATGGTATAGATAAGTCCAGCTAGTTCAGAGGGGATGCAGGGAGGGTAACCTGGACTGCAGCAGGGTGAAAGTACAGTTTTGTATCTACCATAAATGTAGATGTTCGAGTGCTCATACAGCTGCAGTCATTACAGATGGGTTATCCCGCCTTCAGGCGGGTCCTTGGCCGAATTCCAAAGTCTAGGTCCGGCATCGGTTGTCGTCGCTTCTTCCCTGACGTCAGTGCGGCAGGGGTATAAAAGAGGCAGCCGACGCCATTTTCTTCAGTTTTTCTTGCCCCAGATGTCAGGTGCCCCCAGAAGGAAGGCAAAACATAATATTATGCAAACATGCAATGTAGATAAATCAGAAAACAGTAGTTTCAAGCAAATATACCATAAAAGAATACCCCAAATAGGTTGTATGATAAAGGTGTTTGTCATAAGGCCTGTCCTAAGAGGGGATGGAGGGAGGGTAACCTGGACTGCAGCTGTATGAGCACTCGAACATCTACATTTATGGTAGGTACAAAACTGTACTATGTTCATCGTGCATACAGCTGCAGTCATTACAGATGGGTAGAATCCCAAAGCTAAGTAAGGGTGGTAGGTACTAAGTGGAACTAGGAGGGGCTAGGATGCCCTGCAGGACTGCTGTGGCAAAGCCTGCTCTAGATTTAGAGTATAGTGGAAGGTGGTAATGCTTGGAGAAAGTGTGCACTGAACTCCAAGTAGCTGCTTCCAAAATGTCCTTGGTAGGGACCCCCCCGAGGAAAGCTGTAGAGGTAGCTGTAGCCCTGGTGGAGTGGGATCTGATGTATACAGGCACAGATTTTCCATGAAATGAATAACAAAAGCGTATGCAGTGGGCTATCCATTTTGAAATTGTCTGTTTGGAAATTGCCTTTCCTTGAGCACCTGTAGCATAGGACACAAAGAGCTGCTCAGATTTCCTGAAGGACTTTGTTCTGTCCAAGTAATAACGAAGTTGTCTGTGAATGTCCAAGGAATGTAGTAGTCTCTCTCCTTTGTCCTGTGGATTTGGATAAAAGGTAGGTAAATGAATAGTCTGATTCAAAGCTACACTGGATACAACCTTTGACATGAAGGTAGGGTTGGTTCGTAAGGAAACTCTGTCCTGATGGAAAATGATGAATGGTTGCACGACCATGAGGGCCTGTAGCTCCAAAACCCTGCGTGCTGAGGTAATAGCCAGAAGGAAGGCTGTTTTCCACGACAAGTATTGTAGCTCTGTTGAAGAACTCTGCTCAAAGGGAGGCAGGGTCAGCTTTTCCAATACGAAGTTGAGGTCCCAAGCTGGGACTGGTGATTTCCGTGGGGGGTTTATATTTTTTGCCCCTCTGAGGAACTGCCTTAATAAAGGATGTGAGAATAAAGGAGGATCTGTAT